>NC_053023.1:741134843-741305120 GCF_003073215.2 Triticum urartu
CCCGACCCCGAGACCCCGAGACCCCGACCCCGGGCCTGACCGACACCCCGACCCCGACACCGACATGGCACCCCGACCCCGACCCGGCAACCCGACCCGACACCCCGACCTCGGCACGGCACCCCGACACCGACAGGACACCCCGACCACCGACACCTCCCGAAAAGGTGTTCTTTGGCCTTCCAGAGGCCGACGGGGTCATATATTTGTGAATTATTAGTTAGGTCATATATTTTTCGATTTTGTTATGAAAAACATCATATATAATTGTGTTAATCGTGTAGTTTTAAATGTGCAGTTGTTTCATCGCTGCGAGGTTTGGTGTTCGACGACCTCGCCGTGCGTTTGACGAGCTCTGCCCCTTCGTTCGTGGGTGAGCACAAATGACAAGTCCTCCTCCCCCATTAATTATTTGATCTATTCTGATGAAACTTGATAGCTAGCTATATATGTGTCTTGAATCATCAGTATGCGTAACCAATATGTGTCTCCTGTTAGAAAGTGTCATAGTTATAAATATGCATGCATTTGCATATTTATAACCTTGATTCTTTCGAATTGTCCAACGCTATCCATGGACAGCCCGAGTATGTGTAGATTGGGTTCGTTTTCCCATATGCTTTGCTCCGGATCCGACGCATATATTTCGTCAGTGCCTCCCCTGTTGTTCTCCGGGTACACATCCTCTCTGTTTATTGTAGAGACATGTATCAGGAGAACAATGGGGAGGTGCTGCCGAAATTTTGCGTCGGATCCGGAGCATAGCATGGGAAAATGAACCCAATCTACACATACACGGGTGGGATTAGGACCTATCATTACCTATTAGAGTGTAGGTTGCATGGACGTAATAAAATTGACAAAGTAGATCAACTGATGAATATATACATGGTGAATTACATATATAGTTGTTGTGTGCCCAGTAGCTCTGAAAGTCAAGATGAGTGACCGTGCGTGGATGTATACCGGTCACACTGGTCAAAACAAATGGAGCGCTAAATGGTTCACAAAAACTAAGGGGTTTGTGCAAGCCGCATTTGCAAATGGCCAAAAGAAAACCTGGTGCCCCTATTTCCGGTGCGGCAATTGGGAAAAGAAGACAGAGGCTGAAATGGGCAAACACCTGCAGAAGAGTGGTTTTACGCCCGATTATACGGTGTGGACATTTCATGGTGAGTCTGCCCAACGTGACCGAGCTGAGGTGGATCGTCGTCACACCGACGAGCATGGTACCGGGATGGAAAACATGGTGCAAGGCTATGATGATGCTCGGGATTCGGATGAGGAGATGGAGGAATCTGCAAAGGCCTTCAATGAAATGTTGGAGTCTTCGAAACGTCCGCTCCACGAGCACATTGAGCTTTGTCAGTTGGATGCCATCTCACAAGTAATGGCTCTGAAGGCTCAGTTCAACTTGGGCAGAGAATGCTATGACGCAATTATGACAGTATTTGGACGCTTTCTACCCAAAGGCCATGTAATGCCTGCAAACCTGTACCAGTCGGACAAAATCCTCCGTGCACTGAAGATGCCCTATGAGAAGATACATGCCTGTGAGAAAGGATGTGCCTTATTTAGGCTTGACTATGCGGACTTGAACTATTGTCCCATTTGCAAGTCTTCCAGGTATATTGTGGTAGACAACGGTATGGGTGAGAAGACACAGACCAAAATCCCCGTTAGTGTTCTTCGGTATATGCCAATCGTACCAAGACTTCAACGTCTTTTCATGGTCGAAGAGACGGCCAGACAGATGACATGGCACAAAACAGGCAAAAGAACCGAACTAGATGCAGATGGGAATCTGATGATGGTACACACATCGGATGGTGTTGCGTGGAAAAAGTTTGATGAATTACATGCTGACAAAGCGGCAGATCCGAGGCATCCTCGAGTCGGCATCAGCACGGATGGGTTCAGTGTGTTTGGTATGACGGCAGCCCAATACAGTTGTTGGCCCATATTTGTCTTTCCACTCAATCTCCCCCCCGGACAGATTATGCAAAGAAAGAACATTTTCCCGACGTTGATAATTCCAGGACCCAACTATCCGGGCAAAAATATGAATGTGTACATGCAACCGTTTAAGGGCGAATTGCAAGAAGCCTGGGATAATGGGTTCAAGACATACGACGCCTTTAGCAAACGAAACTTCATAATGCGTGTCTGGTACATGTACTCGACGCATGACTTGCCGGCGTATGCGCTATTCGTGGGCTGGTGTGTGCATGGAAGGTTCCCGTGCCCCACATGCAAGGGAGCTCTTGAGTTTCGTTGGCTTCAGGCCGGTCGCAAGTTTTCTTGCTTCGACATGCATAGACAGTTCCTGGATCCTCGCCATAAGTTCAGGAAAGACAAGAAGAATTTCATCAGGGGTAGAGTTGTCAAAAACTCCGCACCACCTGCATTGACAGGCCAACAGACCCTGGATCAGTTAAACGCTCTCGAGCCAGATCCACAACGTCCAGGGTACTTCAAGGGGTATAATACTAAGCACGCGTGGACTCACAAAACATGCTTATGGGATCTACCTTACTTCAAAGACCTCCTTTGCCCACACAACATCGACGTGATGCACACTGAGAAGAATATCGCCGAGGCACTTTTTGGTACATTATTCGGCATAGATGGGAAGTCAAAGGATAATACTAAGGCTAGAGTCGATCTGGAGGCGCTATGTGATAGGCCGTTAGAAAACATGAAAGAACCGAAAGGAAAGCAGAACTGGACGAAGCCAAAGGCATGGTTCAATCTTGGAAGGCCAACTATGAGGGAAATTCTCTTGTGGGTGCAACAGCAGTTGATGTTCCCCGATGGGTATGCAGCGAATCTAAAGAGGGGAGCGAATCTTGATAAAATGAAGATATTTGGTCTCAAGAGTCATGATTGGCACATATGGATTGAGCGGGTAATGCCGGTGATGTTGCGTGGCTTCATCCCTGAGGACGAATGGCTAGTACTGGCAGAACTCAGCTATTTCTTCTGTGTTCTTTGTGCGAAAGAACTATCGCCTGGCGTGCTAGAAGAAATGGAAGAGTTGGCGCCGGAGTTGATCTGCAAGTTAGAGAAGATCTTTCCACTGGTCTTCTTTAATCCAATGCAGCATTTGATTTTGCATCTCCCGACCAAGGCGCCGTGCAAAATCGTTGGTGCTACCCAACTGAGAGGATGCAGAAGACGCTTCGAGAAAAATGTAAAAATAAACGTAGAATTGAAGCATCGATGGCTGAGGCATTCATCACAGAGGAGGCGGCAAACTTCGTAACAGCGCACTACGAAGCCAAAAATTGTCATTTGCATAATCCGAAGCCTCGGTACAATGCCGACGAGCCTAAAAAGGGTGGATCCAACCTCAGCCTATTCAAAGGGAATCTCGCACCAGCTAGTGTTTCACATCCAGTATCTTTGGATAACGAAGAATGGCGGACCATTTCGTTGTATATCTTCAACAACCTGATAGAAGTGCGGCCGTACATCGAGTAAGTTCTCGGTACATTGTTTCGCAACTTCTATTTCCTTTGAACTACTCTTATTCCTGGATATGTCATACAGTCGATACGTCGCCATATTCTCGTATGGAGTGGAGATCCAAAAGGATTCCGTCGAAGAGTATGAGCTTCTCGCAAAGCAAGGAGGTGGCTATCCCGGTTTCATCTCTTGGTTCAAACAAACGGTAATTTCTATTAGACAATTTCATTTCATTCGCTAATTTGTGCATAATGCAACAATCCTTTCATATTAAACTTGTAGGCTAATTCAGAGTCTATGGACGCCGAATTGAGACAAGTCGCTAATGGTTTTGACTATAAGGTCCGTTCATTTGACAAGTACGACATCAACGGGTATCGCTTTCGTACCTATGGCAAAGAGCTATCTATGGCCGACCGAAAGTCTACAAATTGTTGTGTATCTGCTATCGGCGAAGGAGGTACCGAGTATTATGGGAGAGTTGAAGCAATTTATGAACTTCTGTTCTATGGTGAAAACCCACCGAATGTCGTAGTCTTCAAATGTTATTTGTTTCAGCCGAAGGAGACTAGAAGGACTCATGAACATATAGGGCTAGTTGAAATCAACCAAAGCACTCATTTAGATGTTCCTGATGTCTATATTATGGCTCAACAGGCGACCCAAGTATTCTATCTACCGTGGGCCTGCCAAACTAATCCAAATATGAAAGGTTGGGATGTCGTTTATGAAGTGCCGCCACGTGCTAGACTTTCTCCCCCAAAGGAAGAGGATTATGAACCTCACATTAACCCAGACACATATGAAGGAGAATTCTTCCAAGAGACACGTCTTTCCAAAAAGCGTTTCAAGAACCGCTATACTTCACCCCAAAACATTGAAGTAGACAGCGACAATGAATCCGACATCACCCCAGAGGAGGAAAAAGAAGAGCCGGAACAAGAAGAGGTTACTGCTGCGGATGACCTGTCAATGCTTGACCAATTACGTCAAGGTGGCCTTGCACATGTTGATGCCAATGAACCCTATGAGCCCATCATTGATTATAGTGATGATGATGATTATGCATTTATTGATGATACTGATCGAGATTATTAGTAGTGTCAGGTATTCAATTTTTTTATGTTGTACTTGATGATGATACACTTAAGTGATATACATATTATTATTCATGTCGGTACTTTTTTTATGTTGTACTAATTTCGTTTATTCTTTGTCATGGCAGGTGTTGAAAGATGGTGGGCGCTGGTCGGGAGCGCGCCGAGGCCCCTTCTTCGTCGGCGCATGGTGCGAGGTCTTCCATTCCACACGCACCTCTCCGCCGAGCATTGCTGGACAGTATGGCGACACCGCCGGGCGCTTCTTCGTCGACCGCGGTGCCCAGCAGGGGACGAGGTAAGAAGAAGAGAGGAGGTGGAGCACGTGGTCGCGGGAGAGGAGGTAGGGTGACTCTTACGGCGCCTTCCTCGCCATCGCCCCCAGCTGTTTCAGCCGAGCATGTGACTGCTAGGGTGGACTCGTCTGAGGAGGAGGCTGCACAGACTCCGGTCCACGAGACTCCGGTCCACGAGTCTTCGGCCCACGAGCCTCGGGTCGACGGGCCTTCGGCCCACGAGACTTGGGCCCATGAGACCCCGGAGGAGCACATGTCTGGATGGGGTACCTGGTCGGATCAGCCTGAGCATGGCGGGGAGCCGAGTGGCCATGCTGATGATGGCAGGGAGCCGACTGATGAGGAGGGGGAGGAGGGGGGCAACGTCTACCAGCGTGGTGCTACACGGCTCCCGTCCGTGCCGGTGACATGCGAGCAGAGGTGGTTGATTTTCCCTGATGGGGAGAGGTACGTAAGTGCATTTAATATTTTTGTACCTTCTGCATTCACGTTTCTTCAAATAACTAATGCGTTGGCCTTGTCATGCTGCAGGGGTTGGGACCACCATCATAGTGTCCGCCGGCCCAACTCCGTCCTTGGAGTTCTTTGCTGGCAAAACTTCCCGGGGTTTGTCACGTTGCCTGGTGAGGGTCGGCTTCCAGAGCTTGGATTGAGCTCGGAGCAATACATGGCTGCCCCGGCCCCGCCGGATGAGATTATCGACAGTGTCGTGTGCGACACGAGGGCAGACATGGTGATCAGAAAGTTCTGGGTAATTTCTCCTTTACACATTTAAAAATCTTCAACTAGCTAGTTATTAATTGTACTAATCAATATTGTCTCATTTGATTGCAGACATTCTACAGGTGTGAGGAGGGATACGAGGAGGACGCGGCACATGTTATCGAGAACGTCTGCAAGCGCCTACTCCAGAACTTACGGCACGAGGCTTGGGTGCAGGCTGTTTGAGACTACTGCGCGTTGCGTGGTATCAAGAAGACCAAGCCGGCATGCCGCGATAAGTTCCTAAGTAAGGAGCAGTACATGAAGGTAATTCTTAAGGCCTTCTCTACTTAAGTTCCTTCATTTAGTAATTCTTAGCCGTAGCGCTCACGTTTCTATTTGCTAACTTAGGCGCCTCCGAGATGGTGTGCGGATCGGATGGATTGTTGGGAGGTGTTGGTCGATGAGTGGTGCTCAAAACAATGGCTAGCCCTCCACAAGGAGGCCAAGAACAAACGTGCCCAAATGGAAGGTGTGCCACACCATCAAGGTAGCTCCAACTTATATCTGTTCGGGCGCAACTGGGTAAGTGGTTTGCTTCATGATTCATGCAATTCATTCATCATGCTAGCTTGAGCCCTTTAATTACTAATTTTCATTGTTTCTCTCTTCCAGGCACGCTACAATAAGGCGGATAAGGTGCCAGAGGTGTACGACCTGTATGCCATGGCCCACACTGCCTCTTTCAAGAAAGTCAAGGCTTTCTCTCAGTCTGACCTTGATGATGCAAACAACTTCACCAACATCTCCTCCCACAACAAGCTCGTGAGATATAGAGATGAGGGGAAGGCAAGGAAAGGGGAGGACTTTAACCTGAGCCAGGGTCCCATTGATCCAGAGCTTCTGATGATATCTGGTGGCGGGAGATCCCATGGCTGCATAGCCATTGGAGATGGACTTATCCGTTGTCCTAGCACTCTCCCGGAGATCAAGGCGCGCCAGTCGAGCTCCGCTCCTGAGATAAGGCCTCGTGAACGGCCAGTGCAACTCGCCATCAAGGTTAGTGATACGTACTCAGTTATCTTTCTCCATTACATTGTGTGTGCTTCCATCAATGATTACAAATGGTCATGTGAGTGGTGTTGCAGGCTGCTATACAGAGTGAGAGAGATAGAACGGAGAAACTTCTGGCGGAGGCGGCAGAGAGGCAGCGGGAGTTGGAGGAGAGGACGATAAAGATGATGGAGGAGGAGAGGGCACGGGATGACATGCAGGCAAGGGCCATGTACGAGCTCCTTGTGGTAAGTTTCTTCTGCAGATTAGCCAAAACATTCATGTAGTGTTTGTCTCATTACTAACTAGTATGACTAAGTCGTCAAAACCAAATGTGTAGTCTGTGTGCGAGAAGACAGGTCAGACCGCTCCGCCGATGCCAGTGATTGCTCCTGGGACCATGGTGAGTTTTATTTGAATGGACATTACTTGCTAGTCTTAACATTTGAGTGTCATCATGCTAACAAGACATTGGAAATGATCTTTGGTGCAGCGTAACTCCAGAGAAGCGTCACACGATCCTTCTCCAGCTACCGACACGAGCCACCCCGCTCCTACACCTCCTGGATCTTGGTAAGTTTATCTAGTGTTTTGCTTAACACATGCATAAAGACCTAGACTTAGCTTTATTTCCTCCAATGCTTACCATAATGACCTAGACTTAGCTTCTTCTCCTCCAAAATGACTTAATAAGCTTACTGACCTCCAAAACCATCCATTTTACCTAAGTTAGCTCTAAAACGATCTGTACTTAGCTTACTTATGTCAAAAACTGCATAATTAGCTTAGTTAGCTCATAGACGATCCATTTTACCTAAGTTAGCTCTAAAATGACCCATTTTACCTAGGTTAGCTTATAAATGATCCAGTTCATCCAAGTTAGCTCAAAAAATGACCCATTTTACCTAGATTAGCTCCTAAATGATTCATTTTACCTACGTTAGCTTTAAAATGACCCATTTCACCTAGGTTAACTCCAAAATGACCCATCTTACCTAGGTTATCTCATAAACGATCCATTTCAACTAATTTAGCTCATAAACGATCCATTTCACCAAGTTAGCTAAAAAATGATCCATTTCACCTAAATTAGCTCTTAAATGATCCATTTCACCTAAGTTAGCTAAAAAAGATCCATTTCAACTAAATTAGCTCATAAATGATCCATTTCACCTAAGTTAGCTCAAAAACGATCCATTTCAACTAAGTTAGCTCATAAATGATCCATTTCACCTAAGTTAGCTAAAAAACGATCCATTTCACCTTAGTTACCTCAAAAACGATCCATTTGACCTTAGTTAGCTCATAAACGACCCATTTCAACTAAGTTAGCTCATAAATGATCCATTTCACCTTAGCTAGCTCATAAACGACCCATTTCAACTTAGTTAGCTCATATATGATCCATTTCACGTAAGTTAGCTCATAAATGACATACTCTTCTTGTTCTAGTCTTCTTCTTGTTCTACTCTTCTTGTTCTAGTCTTCTTCTTGTTCTACTCTTCTTCTTGTTCTACTCTTGTTGTTCTAACTTTCTTATTTTTCATTTTGCAGATTTCATTCACTTGATGAAAGCTTGCATAGATGGAGTGCTCCTTATCCCTTTCTCTGTTTCTTTTGTATCGTTGAACTATGCATGTATCGTTGGATGAAACTATTGGAGTGAAGTGCACCCTAGGCCCTTGAACTATTTTGAAGGTGTCACATAGGTCCTCGAACTATGAAAAGTGTCATCCAGGTCTTTAAAAATCCTTGAAGTGCAATAAGTGTGTACGTATGTGACACCTCTGAAATAGTTCAAGGACCTACATGACACCTCTAAAGTAGTTCGAGGACTTGGATGACACGCATATTGCACTTTGAGGACCTGAATGACCCTTTTCATAGTTCGAGGACCTACATAACACCTCTGAAATAGTTCAAGGACCTTTGATGCACTTCACTCAAACTATTGTAATATATATGGTTGGATGCCTCTATGTTGAACTTGTTATGTATGATGGAACTATGCATGTAATATATATGTTTGGATGATGAAGTTATGTGTTGGATATCTTATATGTTTGCTCTGTAATGGCCTTTTGAAATATATCTATATATGTCATATATATTTGTGATGAAAATTGTTGGATTTAATAAAAAACAGATAAAAAAGCCAATATGCAGGCTCTTTGCCGTCTGCCACCGACGGCAACAGGCTCTTTGCCGTCTGCCGCGGACGGCAAAGAAGACACGTGGCATCCAGCTGTGCTTCCTGGGAGCTGACCCATTTGGCCAGTTTGCCTACAGTGGCAGACGACAAAGACTTTGCCATCAGTGGCAGACGGCAAAGAAACTGCCATGTAGTGACGTGTAGATGACATCATACGGCAGACGACAAAGACACTAGAAATTTTGCCGTCAGCGGCGGACGGCAAAGGCCTGCCGTTAGCCACTTAACGGACAGACAGCGCAATTATTGCCGTCCGCCGCAGACGGCAAAGGGCCTTTGCCGTCAGCCGCCAGGAAGCAGATGGCAAAGTAGCTGTTTACCGTAGCCTACTTTGCCGGAGCCTTTTGCCGTCCGCGGCTGACGGCAAAGGCCTTTGCCGTCCGCCGTTCATGCCTTTGCCGTCCGCCGTGGCAGACGGCAAAATAGCTGATTCCTGTAGTGACTCCCTCTGGGAGTAGGATTGCCCCCCCCCCCAATCCTAGTTGGAATAGGATTCCTTGAGGGGGGGAAAGAGAGAGAGGGGGCCGGCCACCTCTCCTAGTCCTAATAGGACTAGGGGAAGGGGGGAGGCGCGCGGCCACCATGGGTTGCCCCTTTCTCCTTTCCACTAAAGCCCATTAAGGCCCATCTGGTTCCCGGGGGGTTCCGGTAACCTCCCGGTACTCTGGTAAAATCCCGATTTCACCCGGAACACTTCCGATGTCCAAATATAGGCTTCCAATATATCAATCTTTATGTCTCGACCATTTCGAGACTCCTCGTCATGTCCGTGATCACATCTGGGACTCCGAACTCACTTCGGTACATCAAAATGCATAAACTCATAATAACTGTCATCGTAACGTTAAGCGTGCGGACCCTACGGTTCGAGAACAATGTAGACATGACTGAGACACATCTCCGGTCACCAATAGCGGGACCTGGATGCCCATATTGGTTCCTACATATTCTACGAAGATCTTTATCGGTCATACCGCATAACAACATACGTTGTTCCCTTTGTCATCGGTATGTTACTTGCCCGAGATTCGATCGTCGGTATCCAATACCTAGTTAATCTCGTTACTGGCAAGTCTCTTTACTCGTTTCGTAATACATCATCCCGCAACCAACTCATTAGTTGCAATGCTTGCAAGGCTTAAGTGATGTGTATTACCGAGAGGGCCCAGAGATACCTCTCCGACAATCGGAGTGACAAATCCTAATCTCGAAATATGCCAACCCAACATCTACCTTTGGAGACACCTGTAATGCTCCTTTATAATCACCCAGTTATGTTGTGACGTTTGGTAGCACCCAAAGTGTTCCTCCGGTAAACGGGAGTTGCATAATCTCATAGTCATAGGAACATGTATAAGTCATGAAGAAAGCAATAGCAACATACTAAACGATCGGGTGCTAAGCTAATGGAATGGGTCATGTCAATCAGATCATTCAACTAATGATGTGATCTCGTTAATAAAATAACAACACTTTATTCATGGTTAGGAAACATAACCATCTTTGATTAACGAGCTAGTCAAGTAGAGGCATACTAGTGACACTAAGTTTGTCTATGTATTCACACATGTATTATGTTTCCGGTTAATACAATTCTAGCATGAATAATAAACATTTATCATGATATAAGGAAATAAATAATAACTTTATTATTGCCTCTAGGGCATATTTCCTTCACTCATGTGCATAGGAGGTGAGCTAGAGCACCACAAAGCCCTCTCCCCCTCGGCCAGAAAAACAGAGCACTGGGGTGCTCTGCTCGCGAGCGAGGGGTATATATAGGCACCTCATTGGTCCCGATTGGTGGCATGAGCCGGGACTAAAGGGGAGCCTTTGGTCCCGGTTCAAGCCACCAACCGGGACCAATGGTGGTGGGCCAGGAGCGAGGCCCATTGGTCCCGGTTCATCCCACCAACCGGGACCAAAAGGTCCAGACGAACCGGGACCAATGGCCCATGTGGCCCGGCCGGCCCCCTGGGCTCACGAACCGGGACCAATGCCCACATTGGTCCCGGTTCTAGACTGAACCGGGACTAATGGGCTGAGCCGGCCTGGACCAAAGCCCTGTTTTCTACTAGTGTGTGTGTGGCAGTGTGGGCGTTTTGTCTGTTTTTTTTCTTTATTTGTCTATTTTCTGAACTGTCTCCATTCGCTACATCCTTTGCATTTTCTGAGGCCTTTTATCTTTTCTTATATTTTTTTATTTTTCTCCCTGCGATGCTATGAATGCATATATGTCATATGTTGCGTGCATGCATCTCCTTTGTACGTGTATATACTGTACGATTGTTTATGCATGTTTTTTTGTTGTTGTTTCAATTTTTGTGTTTATTTAAGTAAATCATGTATCGAATTGCTAAAACTCATATATATGAGTTTCAACGATGTTTCATCTAAGTTCCAGTCCATTTGACCCGTCG
Organism: Triticum urartu; assembly: GCF_003073215.2. Taxonomy (NCBI): domain Eukaryota; kingdom Viridiplantae; phylum Streptophyta; class Magnoliopsida; order Poales; family Poaceae; genus Triticum; species Triticum urartu. The sequence goes on from NC_053023.1 coordinate 741,146,092, forward strand.
CTATTAATTTCGTGCAATTTTTTGATCGAGGTTGTCTAGTCCCGCGCATCCGGTGTCACTCGCACATTGTCCATTTTGCGGCTCATCACACCGTGCGTTCTTTTTTTTGGGCAATTCTTTGTGGTTTGTTTTTTCTGTGTTGTAGTTGAAAATACAAGTTGTTTGTATAAGTCGAAGAGATGAGCTGACCGCTGGCTCATCAGTTCTTCTCATCTCTCTCTCTCTCATTCCTCTTTGTCTTTGGAGCAAAAAAATTTGTATTCAGAAAATGATCATCATATATTAAAGGATTGTTCACCATATATTAGATTTTTTTGGTATTCATTAACTTTTTTGTAATTTTTTAAAATATGTAAATTCATGAACATGTTTTTTGAAATATGTTTTGACCAAACTTTGTTCCTTACAGAAAATTAATTATAAAATAATAAGAGTGAAAAACGCAAAAACCAAAAGGCAAAAAGAAAAAAACGTTGGTAGCCTACAAGCTAGCAATGAGAGATGTACTTGTAAATGTATAACGATCAGACGCTAAAGCTAACAAATTGACGTTTGGACTAGCGAGAAGTTTTTTCCGAAAAAAGCTAGCGATCAGTTTTTTTACCGGTAGCTAGCAACCAGATCTGACGCTAACCAAGTTATTATCTGTATGTGTTTATTATTATGCAAGAACAACCCTTAGTTCTAGCGGCTATAAGTGAGTGTTTAAGAGTAGGCGGTAGGAAGTTCAACACCTGGTACGTGCGCTCTATTTTTATTTTTGAGGTGTTGGTACGTGCGCTCTATTGTTTCCTTCTTTTTTTCAGAGGGCCGGATAAAGAAAACAAACAATAAAACAATAAAACAGCAGGTTGGCTGGATGTTCTTTGCGTTTTTTTCCAGAAGAAACTGAGCTGAATAAAAAAACAAACAAACAATAAACAATAGCTTGGCTGGACAATTAACAAAAAAGAATGACATCATCTTATATGTGAGATATCTCACATCTTGATGAGATATAGACAGACTCTTAAGTTATTCTCCCAACAAGGATAATATTTGACAAATACTTATACTTACAATAATCGCCAAATCCAATCCGGCCACAATATCCCTTTGAACTCAATCGTCTGCTACTCCGCCGCCCCGAAATTTCATCCATCGTAGCCGCCGATGACGACGCCCGTCGCAGATCTCGGCCAGGACGGGTCCGGTGCCGCCGTCGTCGTCGAGGACTCCGGCCCAGCGGAGAACGACCCTTGCTTGATGACGCAGCTTCGTCGACGGTGGCTCCTCGCTCTCGTCCGGGGCCAACGCGGCGGAGCCTTCAGCGCGTAAGTATAAGTAAACGCCCCGCAAAAAAACTGTTTGAAACTTGAGGGAGCTGGCAAACCCTAATTCAACATCACGGATCCACAAATCCAATCCAGGCTGGCGCATCAGCCCTTGGCATTATCTTAGCCGACGAGTGGATGAGCCATGTCGCCTACGCCAAGCAAACCGCCGCCGATCAGCCGGTTCCAGCTATGTATGTATAATTGTACCATATACCCATCCCATGGATCGATGTTTCATTGCCAACTATGTACATTTTAGTGTCATCTTTCTACCAATTCATGTGTAATGTTTCAATGTGATCTCTGTTAGGGAACGCATGAACTGGGTAGGGGCGAGAAGATATGCAGCCCTTTGTCTCTACAGGTTGTCTCGCCAGACTCCGGAGCTGAATGGGAGGCTGGCATTGCCTGGCTGCCCCAAGATGCAGCATGATGTACTCCCTGCTCTTCTTGGGCAATTTTTCACCTCAATTCTCACTTCCTAGTCGATCGGTCCATTGTGTCGATTAATTTTCCAATTCATTGTTGCTAGTTTGTCCCCTAGGCGTCACATGAAGAAAAAAGGGCCCCGGGTAAATCCAGCCGCTGTCGCCAGGGTAATCAAGGGGAGGTACACCTTTTTCTTCTTCAGATGGATTAAACTCTCCACTGTTTAGCTCCTTCCCAATCCTATGTGTTCCTTTTGACTTTTGCAGCCGGCGCTATATTAGGCGCCTCAAACTGTCAACTTTAGGTATAATTATTATCCCCCTTGTAGCATCTTGTTAAAAACGCTTGAATCTTCAAACTTATGGTTAAGCGATGTAGCTATGTCGCGAGTTCTACTCCATACAAGCGTGGCAGTGAATAACAATGCTCTTTGCCCCCTAATGCGCAGGAACCTTTAAGGCGAAGGAATGGCTCTCCACTCTCATTGGTAAACTACCCTCTGCTCTTGATTTAACCTGCGTTTGTCTAGTTCTCATCTTCTGCATCTAAACGATAATCTATTGCCAACTATCCAAGCAAGAAAGTTTTCTAGATTTCAATTATTTGTGAACATCAATAGCTTAGGATTACATATATGTATCTTCTATTGCAACTGATGGATTGGTGTGATCTCCAGATGACAGTTTACGACATGGTATACCTACAGGGGGCTATTTACTACGGGCAACTGGGAAGGAAGGTAAGCTCACACGCATTTTGACTTCAGCTTACTCACTTTCTACTGTTTTCACATGCTACCTGGGATCATTGTTCTCTCCCTTTGTAATTTTACCAATATTTTGGGCCACACCTGCACATAAATTTTCTCAAGCATTTATTTTCACGTGGGATCTACATTTCAGTTATTTGTGAACATTAATAGCCTAAGATTACATACATGTATATTCTGTCCAACTGATGAACTTGTGTGATCTCCAGATGACAGTTTACGATATGGTATACCTACAGGGGGCTATTTACTACGGCCAAGTGGGAAGGAAGGTAAGCTCACACGCATTTTGACTTCATCTTACTCACACTCATTCCTCTACCGCTTTGTAACTTTATCAATATTTTGGGCCACACCTGCACATAAATGTTCTCAAGCATTTATTTTCAAGTGGGATCCTTGGAACTGAAACCCTGTTTGGACCCTGCAGATATCGAATTAACTAACTCTTGCTGTACTGAACCATGATGAACTTCCATGCTTATCGTAACCAGATCTTTGCTCTTGTAGCACCATATTTAATACTCCATCCGTTCCAAAATATAAGTTGTATTTTTTTTGAGAATTCAAACTTCTCTATGCTTATGCTTGACCAAGTTTATAGAGAAAAATCTTAATATCCATAATCCCAAATCAGTATCATTAAATTCATCATGAAATATATTTGCATATTTTACTTAGCTTGTAATTTTTTCTATAAATTTGGTCAAACAGAGAAGTGTTTGACCTGTGGAAAAATTAATACACCTTATATTTGGGATGGAGGGAGTATTTGTAATCTTTGTAGTTTTCCACTAGGTAGGTTTATTATGCTTTGGACATCTGCATTGGCCCATGTTCCTGTTACCTCACACTACTACATTATGTGCCAATCCATTGTTTGGTTAGTATGGCCACTGCTTGGCCCTTAGTTGTAAAAAAGTAGGTTTCTAAAGATGTACTCCCTCTGTCCCATGCAGAGAACTGGGGCCGGACAAGAAAAGGGTCGTATAAATGCGCAACTAGAGCTAAGTGACATCATTGCTGAGATATGTTCTCTGCTCTTTATGCACGAGAACAAACCAGACCCAATTGTTCATGGAGATCTTAAGAAAGCCAATGAGCATAGTAAGAATGTTGAGCATCGCTCTCAGAATCCAAAAAGTGTCACATTGAAGAACTTCAGAAAGCATATTAGCATGGTGTACAAAATTTGAGTTGATTTCGAGGAGGTCGAAAAGATCACTTGCCTACACAAAACTGGTTTAAGTGAGACCAAACGGTCCTTCCCTAAGCTTGCGAGTTTTGACCATCTCTAAATTATCCCAAATTTGTTTCACGTGGTGGCATGTAGGTCATAGAAAGGATTATCAGAGAATTGCCCTCCGTTGTGTTGGTGGCCCACATGTGACTTGCCACAGTACATGTCCAGCATTTTTTGAAATATGTGTTTTTTTCTAAATGAACATTTTTTGAAACTTCAAAAAAAATATGAAAATGTGCTCATCTCGCTATGAGGTACTAAACGAATTCCACTTATGGAAGTTCGTCTTGCTCGTGCGCAGATGAAGATTTCTGCTAACCATTCCCCAATACAGTGTTTCCCTTTTTGTCGGCATTCCAGGCCTGTGGACTGAGACCACCCACAGATGCTCAAGCTGTGGTTCTAGGTTAGTACAGAGACACCGGGAGCTCATCCCCAACCTCAGTATCTATTCTGCCATCAGGAGTGGTTCCAACAGCAGTAATAATCACCACAGATACCACTTCAGCGTGTCGGTGCCTGGTGTACATCGAGTTGCTGCAGCCGTAATAATCACCATAGACATCCATGCCGCCTGTGGCTTCGATTCTTCTCAGCAAGGTGCGAACAAGTTCTCTCGTCGTTCCCGTGTGATCCTAGAGTGTCAAACTGTTGCCAGACAGTTGACATGTCTGCTACATATGTAATTCAGTGCTTAGCAATTTGCAACCGAGATTGCAAAGAAATCCCCCCATTATGTATGTCAGTGCCTTAGCAATGGATGGTATGACGCGGAGGAGCCGCCGACTAACCAATCGACAGTACATGTCCATGATGAGCAGCATCATGACGTCGCGCTTTCATCTCCTAGCTACTTCAACATCCAACTGCGACCTGCATGAGAGCAACGTCGTTGCTGAGATATGTTCTCTGATATTTCTGCACGAGAACAAACCAGACCAAATTGTTCATGGAGATCTTATAAATGCGAACAGGAGCGGCTCGGCGCGCAGGAGGCCGCCGACTACTGCAGTGTTTGGAGCAGGAGCGGCTCGACGCGAACGAGGCCGTCGACTACTGCTGTGTTTGGAGCAGGAGCGGATTGACGCGGAGGAGGCCGCCGACTACCGCCGTGTCTGGTACCTAGGTTTGTCCGACTACTGCCGTGTTTGGGACCAGAAGGCATTTGTTTACACCTAGACTTTTGAACATTGACATTTGTTGGGTCGCGGAGGCGAATTGCGCTTAAATCTTTTGCGACCGAGATTGCAAAGAAATCCCCCAATTATGTATTCCAGTGCCTTAGCAAATTTACAACCGAGATTGTAAAGATCCTCCAATTCTGTATTCAGTGCCTTAGCAATGGATGGGCATCGACGCGGAGGAGGCCGCGACTACCGCCATGTCTGGGACCTAGGTAAACAAGAGTTGCAACAAGTTAAAGCGCGACAAGATGAGGTCACCGATGGGCTTCAGAAAGCCAATGAAGCATCCCCAACCTTAGTATTTGTTCTGCCATTCAGGAATGGATCCAACAGCAGTAATCATCACCACAGATATCACTACAGCGTGTCGGTGCACTCGATGTACACCAGGCACCGACACGCTGTAGTGATATCTGTGGTGATGATTACTGCTGTTGGATCCATTCCTGAATGGCAGAACAAATACTAAGGTTGGGGATGCTCATTGGCTTTCTGAAGCCCATCGGTGACCTCATCTTGTCGCGCTTTAACTTGTTGCAACTCTTGTTTACCTAGGTCCCAGACATGGCGGTAGTCGGCGGCCTCCTCCGCGTCGATGCCATCCATTGCTAAGGCACTGAATACAGAATTGGAGGATTTCTTTACAATCTCGGTTGTAAATTGCTAAGGCACTGAATACATAATTGGGGGATTTCTTTGCAATCTCGGTCGCAAAAGATTTAAGCGCAATTCGCCTCCGCGACCCAACAAATGTCAATGTTCAAAAGTCTAGGTGTAAACCAAATGCCTCTGGTCCCAAACACGGCAGTAGTCGGACAAACCTAGGTACCAGACACGGCGGTAGTCGGCGGCCTCCTCCGCGTCAATCCGCTCCTGCTCCAAACACAGCAGTAGTCGACGGCCTCGTTCGCGTCGAGCCGCTCCTGCTCCAAACACTGCAGTAGTCGGCGGCCTCCTGCGCGCCGAGCCGCTCCTGTTCGCATTTATAAGATCTCCATGAACAATTTGGTCTGGTTTGTTCTCGTGCAGAAATATCAGAGAACATATCTCAGCAACGACGTTGCTCTCATGCAGGTCGCAGTTGGATGTTGAAAGTAGCTAGGAGATGAAAGCGCGACGTCATGATGCTGCTCATCATGGACATGTACTGTCGATGGTAGTCGGCGGCCTCCTCCGCGTCAATACCATCCATTGCTAAGGCACTGAATACATAATGGGGGGATTTCTTTGCAATCTCGGTTGCAAATTGCTAAGGCACTGAATACATATGTAGCAGACATGTCAACTGTCTGCAACAGGTTTGACACTCTAGGATCACACGGGAACGACGAGAGAACTTGTTCGCACCTTGCTGAGAAGAATCGAAGCCACAGGCGGCATGGATGTCTATGGTGATTATTACGGCTGCAGCAACTCGATGTACACCAGGCACCGACACGCTGAAGTGGTATCTGTGGTGATTATTACTGCTGTTGGAACCACTCCTGAATGGCAGAATAGATACTGAGGTTGGGGATGAGCTCCCGGTGTCTCTGTACTAACCTAGAACCACAGCTTGAGCATCTGGTGGGTGGTCTCAGTCCACAGGCTGGAATGCCGACAAAAAGGGAAACACTGTATTAGGGAATGGTTAGCAGAAATCTTCATCTGCGCACAAGCAAGACGAACTTCCATAAGTGGAATTCGTTCAGTACCTCATAGCGAGATGAGCACATTTTCATATTTTTTTTGAAGTTTCAAAAAATGTTCATTTAGAAAAAAACACATATTTCAAAAAATGCTGGACATGTACTGTGGCAAGTCACATGTGGGCCACCAACACAACGGAGGGCAATTCTCTGATAATCCTTTCTATGACCTACATGCCACCACGTGAAACAAATTTGGGATAATTTAGAGATGGTCAAAACTCGCAAGCTTAGGGAAGGACCGTTTGGTCTCACTTAAACCAGTTTTGTGTAGGCAAGTGATCTTTTCGACCTCCTCGAAATCAACTCAAATTTTGTACACCATGCTAATATGCTTTCTGAAGTTCTTCAATGTGACACTTTTTGGATTCTGAGAGCGATGCTCAACATTCTTACTATGCTCATTGGCTTTCTTAAGATCTCCATGAACAATTGGGTCTGGTTTGTTCTCGTGCATAAAGAGCAGAGAACATATCTCAGCAATGATGTCACTTAGCTCTAGTTGCGCATTTATACGACCCTTTTCTTGTCCGGCCCCAGTTCTCTGCATGGGACAGAGGGAGTACATCTTTAGAAACCTACTTTTTTACAACTAAGGGCCAAGCAGTGGCCATACTAACCAAACAATGGATTGGCACATAATGTAGTAGTGTGAGGTAACAGGAACATGGGCCAATGCAGATGTCCAAAGCATAATAAACCTACCTAGTGGAAAACTACAAAGATTACAAATACTCCCTCCATCCCAAATATAAGGTGTATTAATTTTTCCACAGGTCAAACACTTCTCTGTTTGACCAAATTTATAGAAAAAATTACAAGCTAAGTAAAATATGCAAATATATTTCATGATGAATTTAATGATACTGATTTGGGATTATGGATATTAAGATTTTTCTCTATAAACTTGGTCAAGCATAAGCATAGAGAAGTTTGAACTCTCAAAAAAAATACAACTTATATTTTGGAACGGATGGAGTATTAAATATGGTGCTACAAGAGCAAAGATCTGGTTACGATAAGCATGGAAGTTCATCATGGTTCAGTACAGCAAGAGTTAGTTAATTCGATATCTGCAGGGTCCAAACAGGGTTTCAGTTCCAAGGATCCCACTTGAAAATAAATGCTTGAGAACATTTATGTGCAGGTGTGGCCCAAAATATTGATAAAGTTACAAAGCGGTAGAGGAATGAGTGTGAGTAAGCTGAAGTCAAAATGCGTGTGAGCTTACCTTCCTTCCCACTTGGCCGTAGTAAATAGCCCCCTGTAGGTATACCATATCGTAAACTGTCATCTGGAGATCACACAAGTTCATCAGTTGGACAGAATATACATGTATGTAATCTTAGGCTATTAATGTTCACAAATAACTGAAATGTAGATCCCACGTGAAAATAAATGCTTGAGAAAATTTATGTGCAGGTGTGGCCCAAAATATTGGTAAAATTACAAAGGGAGAGAACAATGATCCCAGGTAGCATGTGAAAACAGTAGAAAGTGAGTAAGCTGAAGTCAAAATGCGTGTGAGCTTACCTTCCTTCCCAGTTGCCCGTAGTAAATAGCCCCCTGTAGGTATACCATGTCGTAAACTGTCATCTGGAGATCACACCAATCCATCAGTTGCAATAGAAGATACATATATGTAATCCTAAGCTATTGATGTTCACAAATAATTGAAATCTAGAAAACTTTCTTGCTTGGATAGTTGGCAATAGATTATCGTTTAGATGCAGAAGATGAGAACTAGACAAACGCAGGTTAAATCAAGAGCAGAGGGTAGTTTACCAATGAGAGTGGAGAGCCATTCCTTCGCCTTAAAGGTTCCTGCGCATTAGGGGGCAAAGAGCATTGTTATTCACTGCCATGCCTGTATGGAGTAGAACTCGCGACATAGCTACATCGCTTAACCATAAGTTTGAAGATTCAAGCGTTTTTAACAAGATGCTACAAGGGGGATAATAATTATACCTAAAGTTGACAGTTTGAGGCGCCTAATATAGCGCCGGCTGCAAAAGTCAAAAGGAACACATAAGATTGGGAAGGAGCTAAACAGTGGAGAGTTTAATCCATCTGAAGATGAAAAAGGTGTACCTCCCCTTGATTACCCTGGCGACAGCGGCTGGATTTACCCGGGGCCCTTTTTTCTTCATGTGACGCCTAGGGGACAAACTAGCAACAATGAATTGGAAAATTAATCGACACAATGGACCGATCGACTAGGAAGTGAGAATTGAGGTGAAAAATTGCCCAAGAAGAGCAGGGAGTACATCATGCTGCATCTTGGGGCAGCCAGGCAATGCCAGCCTCCCATTCAGCTCCGGAGTCTGGCGAGACAACCTGTAGAGACAAAGGGCTGCATATCTTCTCGCCCCTACCCAGTTCATGCGTTCCCTAACAGAGATCACATTGAAACATTACACATGAATTGGTAGAAAGATGACACTAAAATGTACATAGTTGGCAATGAAACATCGATCCATGGGATGGGTATATGGTACAATTATACATACATAGCTGGAACCGGCTGATCGGCGGCGGTTTGCTTGGCGTAGGCGACATGGCTCATCCACTCGTCGGCTAAGATAATGCCAAGGGCTGATGCGCCAGCCTGGATTGGATTTGTGGATCCGTGATGTTGAATTAGGGTTTGCCAGCTCCCTCAAGTTTCAAACAGTTTTTTTGCGGGGCGTTTACTTATACTTACGCGCTGAAGGCTCCGCCGCGTTGGCCCCGGACGAGAGCGAGGAGCCACCGTCGACGAAGCTGCGTCATCAAGCAAGGGTCGTTCTCCGCTGGGCCGGAGTCCTCGACGACGACGGCGGCACCGGACCCGTCCTGGCCGAGATCTGCGACGGGCGTCGTCATCGGCGGCTACGATGGATGAAATTTCGGGGCGGCGGAGTAGCAGACGATTGAGTTCAAAGGGATATTGTGGCCGGATTGGATTTGGCGATTATTGTAAGTATAAGTATTTGTCAAATATTATCCTTGTTGGGAGAATAACTTAAGAGTCTGTCTATATCTCATCAAGATGTGAGATATCTCACATCTAAGATGATGTCATTCTTTTTTGTTAATTGTCCAGCCAAGCTATTGTTTATTGTTTGTTTGTTTTTTTATTCAGCTCAGTTTCTTCTGGAAAAAAACGCAAAGAACATCCAGCCAACCTGCTGTTTTATTGTTTTATTGTTTGTTTTCTTTATCCGGCCCTCTGAAAAAAAGAAGGAAACAATAGAGCGCACGTACCAACACCTCAAAAATAAAAATAGAGCGCACGTACCAGGTGTTGAACTTCCTACCGCCTACTCTTAAACACTCACTTATAGCCGCTAGAACTAAGGGTTGTTCTTGCATAATAATAAACACATACAGATAATAACTTGGTTAGCGTCAGATCTGGTTGCTAGCTACCGGTAAAAAAACTGATCGCTAGCTTTTTTCGGAAAAAACTTCTCGCTAGTCCAAACGTCAATTTGTTAGCTTTAGCGTCTGATCGTTATACATTTACAAGTACATCTCTCATTGCTAGCTTGTAGGCTACCAACGTTTTTTTCTTTTTGCCTTTTGGTTTTTGCGTTTTTCACTCTTATTATTTTATAATTAATTTTCTGTAAGGAACAAAGTTTGGTCAAAACATATTTCAAAAAACATGTTCATGAATTTACATATTTTAAAAAATTACAAAAAAGTTAATGAATACCAAAAAAATCTAATATATGGTGAACAATCCTTTAATATATGATGATCATTTTCTGAATACAAATTTTTTTGCTCCAAAGACAAAGAGGAATGAGAGAGAGAGAGATGAGAAGAACTGATGAGCCAGCGGTCAGCTCATCTCTTCGACTTATACAAACAACTTGTATTTTCAACTACAACACAGAAAAAACAAACCACAAAGAATTGCCCAAAAAAAAGAACGCACGGTGTGATGAGCCGCAAAATGGACAATGTGCGAGTGACACCGGATGCGCGGGACTAGACAACCTCGATCAAAAAATTGCACGAAATTAATAGCGACGGGTCAAATGGACTGGAACTTAGATGAAACATCGTTGAAACTCATATATATGAGTTTTAGCAATTCGATACATGATTTACTTAAATGAACACAAAAATTGAAACAACAACAAAAAAACATGCATAAACAATCGTACGGTATATACACGCACAAAGGAGATGCATGCACGCAACATATGACATATATGCATTCATAGCATCGCAGGGAGAAAAATAAAAAAATATAAGAAAAGATAAAAGGCCTCACAAAATGCAAAGGATGTAGTGAATGGAGACAGTTCAGAAAATAGACAAATAAAGAAAAAAAACAGACAAAACAGCCCACGCTGCCACACACATGGGCCAGCCCAAGCTGCCACGATGCACGCACGTTAGGCTTCAGGCTGGGCGAGCACAGCACGCTCGAGCTCGAACGCGGACAACCGCGAGATTAGCCTATGCGTGAATTTTTGGGACAAAACAAATCAATGGGAGACTTTAAAAGAAAAAAAATCAAGGATGAGGGAGTTAGATGTGAGATAGTATCTCACATCTAGATGTGAAATAGCAAACCTGATAACTTAATTATTTCAAGTGCGTTGTTTGACCAGACACACAAAAAATGATGAGCTTATCTTACATCTTACATCTTCTATATCTAAATAGCTAGCCCCCACTGACATATTTCTCTTAACATGCAAGCATGCCACGTCATCATTCAACATGCATAGAAGAAGGCCCCCTCAACATGCAACTATGCATATTAAAAATCCACTTCACCATGCAACCATGTATGCATGTAAAATTCTATTCTATTATGCTATTTACCTCAAATTCTTATATACTTTAAAAAACTATTATTTCAAATATTGATGTTTCGTGTAACCAAAAACCTCATTGAAATATTGATAAATGTTCCCGCAACAACGTGCGGGGCATCATCTAGTTCTTAAGAAGTTGATCCCCACTACAACCAATTCTCTCTACATGCACAATTTCCACATCAGCATGCATGCCACATGTACATCTTTTCATCAATTCTCTCTATCTCTTTCCGATGTACTCCCTTGCCATCGCATTTACTAGCTAGCATGCAACACCGATTATTTTCTTCTACATGCCAAAGTTTTTCCCATCCGAGCGTCTCTTCTCCTTCCTGTCATCTCCATGGAAACTCCTGCCCAACTTCATCTTCTTCAATCCCCATTAACTCACGCCAGTGGGAAGGTGGAAAGGTTACATCGGCATCTTTGCCTTCTCCTCTACCCTCCCCATCTTCACGCCCACCCCCCTTGCACACCTCCCGCTTCATCCGTGCCACACGTGACCCGCCCAACCCGATTCGTCCTCTTCTCCTCAACTGCAGGGCAATGGGACGCGGGTCGAGCAGCGGTTCCATTACTGTCCACCCAGATCGTCTAGGAGCGCAAGCAAATCAGCCTATGCGCGCCGTTGCTCTCCTTCGGGCCCTGCCCGCGTCGGCGGCCTTGGACACGCCAGACGCGGCCTCATCCGGACAAGGAGTTCGGGTTCCGATGGGAGGATATCGGGAAGGAGCAGCTCCCCGAGACTATGGTCTTGCACAAGCGCCACGTGCTTCTCTACTGCAAGGGCCCTGAGGAGCGCCGAGTCCGACCACCTCCGCCACCTCCTTGCTGCCGCCATCAATGCCCGCAAGCCCAACCTGAAGAAGAGAGTAAACATCTCTTCTTATTCTCCCTCTCCCTCAATTTGCTTTTTTGCTTGATTTGGTATTGTGATATGGTAGTTGTATACTTTTGAGTGTTATTCCGTTATTATATCCTCTGAAATGTTAAAACCTGCATAGATCTGGAGATTGTATGTTTTATTACATCTAGATATGGAGGGGCAGAGCTTTGCATCGGACCTTTGCCTGCTAATATATAGTGTCGTCTTGCTCAAGCACATCGGCCACATCGGCTTACCATACTGATGCCACCCATGGTGGCCTTGGGTTCTGATGGAGGCATCAGCCAAGAACGTGGGATTGCCAGTTAGTAAGTTTTGTTCAATTGAATTTTTCATACTCCATCTTTTGGGCCTAGGCCGCAACCAGCAGTATCCAAACAGGTGGCCGCCTTTTGTACCATGTTCACAAGGAATTGGTGCTCTGAAATTCAATAAATTTTTTGCAGGTTTCCTCTCGGTTGCTCATGTTCACAGCAAGTAACCATATGGTCTTCCATAGGCAACTGCGCAGCATTGTTTTTCAGGAGGACAATTAATCAACTTCTTTCACATTCAGTACACTACAAACAACTGCTGACACAATGAGGTTCAACCATGCTCTTAGCCACCAGATGTCATAGTTTGTGCCTTGATTGAAAATATAAGAGCGTTTAGATCATTAAAGTAATTATCTAAACACTCTTATATTTCTTTACAAGGGAGTATTTGATACTCCCTTCGTTCCTAAATATTTGTCTTTCTAGACATTTCAAATGACTACTACATACGGATGTATGTAGACATATTTTAGAATGTAGATTCACTCATTTTTCTCCGTATGTAGTCACTTGTTGAAATGCCTAGAAAGACAAGTATTTAGGAACGGAGGGAGTAGTTCATAGTTGATAGCATTGAATAAAGTATTCCAAAATATTACTTATGTATCTTATCACTTGCTCTTTGTTTTGCCAGCGTGTATCAGATTGGTTATTGTCGTTTTAATATAGTTTGCGGTTTTAGTATTTTTTTTTATCATGCTAAGAAGCTTTAGTTAGATTTTTTGTGGGAGTTTCCAAGAGCAATTTGTTTCTTTGCTTGCAGCCGCTATTTTACTGTTCAGCCCTGGTATAGTTGAAGAATAATATGGAGATAAGTCCCCCATCAGCAGATCTGAGCTTAGGTACAATTGAACTCTCTTTCTTGATGCCATTTTACTTCACGCTTCACATTTTATTACATGATTCACTTACCCAAACGAATAATGCGGTTAACAATCTTCTTTCAGATGATTGAGCTAAAGAAATATTATGGAGATGAAACCTTTAATCAGGTTGTTTGAGTTTACGTTCAAATTCTTCTATGGTTCAAGGCTTCAAACTGCTCTTTCTATCAGGTTTGCATGAGCTAAAATAATCTTTACCTACTAATAAAGCGACTATCGCTTCTGGTCGTTCGTCATTAAAATTACCCTTCAAGTTACTAAAAATTACCCACCAATGCCATCTATAAGTGGGAAAACGATTCGTTTTTTATTTCTTAACTCGCCACCGATAGCTCTTGGTTCATCTAAGGAAACGCCCTTACACAACACAAGCCAACAAACCAGCCTACTGGCCTGGGTGTTTCTCTACCATCCAGGAGACCTGGGTTCGAAACTTGGTCATCCTTAATGTACCGCCACCGATAGCATGTTGAGTATAAAGCTATTTCGCCAAGTGTCGCTTAACAGATGGTCTACAAGGTACAATACGGTCAAAATATTTTCTTTTAATTCTTTTTTTGCAGATTCAAGTATTTTTTAAATATTTATATCTTTCAAACCCCAACTTCAAATTTAGCATGCTAGATATGAAAATCGCCCAAAAAAATTTGTACATTCTAAATATAATGTTATCTTCCATGTTAATTATTTTTATGTTGCACCCTTAATTAGTACTTTCCTTTTCTATTAAAGACACGAATGTTTCTTACTCCCTTTTTTTATACGTCCCTTATTACCAGATTTTCATCCACCATTTGTTCGTCCATTTGCACATAAAATAAAAAATAAAATAAAATATGTTCACAATTTTAAAAACTGTTTGCAAATAGTATAAAATGTTCATGAATTCAAAAAATATTTTTAATTTTAGAAAATGTTCAAAATTTTGAAAAAGTGTTCACAAATTTTAAAAATGTTCATGATTTCAAATATGTGCACGAGTTTTAAAAATGATCATGATTTCACGAAATTGAGAGTGATAGTGTATCTCAATGATGCAACAAAATGTGGCCATGGCCATTGAAGATTATGAAAAAAAATCTCCCATTGCAACGCACGGGCTCTTTTGCTAGTAAGATATTAAGAACTCTTTCATCACCTGATTTGAGATATCGTATATTAGCATCACACAATTTCCCGGATATTTTACTTATTAATGTGGCATCTCTTTTGTATTGAAGGACGATACAACATGTAGCTAAGGAGTCGTCTCTGATGATCAACATGCTATCCTAAAGGGTTTGCTTCATCATTGGTCTTCCATTTTTCACAATTTTTGCCTTCTTCTTCCCTCTTCATTAATATCAGAATTTTTTGTGACTAATCGTTTGTTCATGTGTGTTTTGGTGTTACAATGTGATCTCCAGGTGATTCCAATTGCCACATTATCATCCCAAGCGTTAGTTTGAGTACCATTTTTGTGTTGTATATATTTTAGTCAATTGTCCAATTACTGTTTTATTGTGATATCATAGTGCTACTACGTTATTAGTATTTACACAATGTAAATCAACTTGATGAACGAGGAACCACTAATGCAAATCGGCTAATATATGCTCTCTTTCATGATGCTGATCGTTTATACAGAGTATTTAGGACTGTAATGTCCGCAGCAACGCGCGGGGCATCATCTAGTTTGAACAGTGCGCATGCAAAAAGGGCGCTTCAAATATATTGTATTATCAAACAAGGAGTCCGACTCCCAAAACAAAAATTCAGAAACTTAGAATTGATAGTAGCATCCTCTTTTTTTGCAGGAAGAAAGCAGTCTTAATCCAAAATGATAGGGTTACAGTCAAGAGGCAAGAGCTCATCTATACACGGGGTCCTCTGTGTAGCCATACAACAGTGCTACACTCAGTTCGATTATATGTCGTCAATCGATCTGCTATCCTATTTTATTCCCTACGAAGCTTCTGTGGAATAAACTCGTGGCTTCCCATCAATGCTTGGATTTCAGCAGCCAGATGACTATACGCTGAGCAACCTAGTCCATCACCTTGTAAGCATGCTAAGGCCTCGGAAGAATCAGACTGCACAATAGTTGGCAAGTTTGAATGTTGCAAAGGAAGACAATGCCTTGCATGAGACTGTGGATCTCTGCCTCAAGAGCATCATTACAATTAAACAAAAATCTATATGCAGCAAAGATCACACTCTCATCCTGCTTCCTGAGAATCATTCCAGTCGTAGTCGTTCCATCATCAGAGAGAAAAGATCCATCGGCTGAGAGGGCTATAAAACCAGCCAAGGGTTGCGTCCATGGCAGGGTCGGCTTGGGAACCATCACTGTCCTAGGCTGAGAAAACTCCATCGGCATCTTGCCCTTCAATATTTCCTTTGTGGTGTACCGCTTGGCCTGGTCAATCGAGTTCATATAGCTCTCAAGGTAATCATACTAAATTTCAAGGGGCGGAACCTCCTTCTTGTGCACCTGATCTGAACGTAGCTGCCAAATACAACATATTAACATAATAATAACTTTGTCATGCACATCCTTAAGCCATTCTTTACCTGAGTCGATCAACACATTCTTTTCCGGAAGAGGCCAACGTTCCCTCATCAAATCCCATAAAATAACAGCATGACTGCATGCAATGAGAGCATGGAAATTGCCCTCCTCCTCAACGCCACATAGAGGAGAAAGTACGTCTTGTTGTCTATACACTTTATTTTGGTTTGTCGCCAGTGCACCAGATGCCGCTTTCCAAGCCATGATTTTCATTTTCCGAGGAACTGATGCATTCCAAATACACTGCCAAACAGGCCGCTCGCCGTTCGGTATACTACTTGATGCACCTGCAGCAAAGGCCTCATCATGAGCCGACGTGGCCAATCTGTACGCACTTCTAATTGTGAAGCGGTCGCTCTTCTCCGGAAAACCAAGCAAAGAAATCTATCCGGTTCAGGGGGAACGTCGGATCTTCACAATTTCTTGTATATCGATTGACCAAAAATGATCATTTAATCTTTTGCATAATCCAAGCGCCATTATCATCCCAAAAATCTGCTACCCAATTGAAACGACAATTCCTCTTCGGTGTTATTGGTCGAAAAGTCAGGCCTACGTGGAATCTACGGATCTCGCCATGTTCTAATCAAAGAGCCGTCCCCACTCGCCATATAAGACCTTGTTTTACAAGGTCCAAACCATGCAAAATTCCTTTCCACACCGCCGAAGAGTTACCGGAAAAAACCGTGTCCAGCAAATTACCTCGTGGGTAGTACTTAGCTCACAAGAGACATGTGCATAAGCTGTTCGGGTTATCAAGCAACCGCCAAGCCTGCTTGACCAGTGGCTTGGCCAGTAGTGCTTGATTGGAAGCCCTCATATCTCGAAAATCCATGCCACCCTTACAATTAGGCAGTCTCAGTTTATCCCAGCTAAGCCAAGCCATTTTCTTCTTCCCATTCTCGACGCCCCACCAATATTGTCTCATGAGACGAGTTAAATCATCACAAACTGAGGCTGGTAGACGAAAGACACTCATCACATAATTGGACATTACTTGAGCCACCGACTTGATCAAAATTTCTTTGTCACCCACAAACATGTATCTCTCACTCCAATCCACAAGCTTCTTACTCATGTTAGCTCTTAGTGTTTCAAACCTTCCTTTATGCATCATTCCTTCTCGCACAGGAAGACCCAAATATTTTGGATCAAATACCTCCTGTGTGATCTCCAACACACTCTTTACTTCATTTGAAACAGCTTGCAAGCAATTATCGAAAAAAAAGAATGGAACATTTTGCAGGGTTAATGAGTTGACCCGTCGTTGATGCATATGTGTTCAACAATGTGAGGTCATTATCGTATCGATTGTACACCATCCAAACCACCGTCACAAAGTTTTGTGGCGCGGTTGATATGTTGGTGGCAAGGTGACCATTGCGCGTGGCAGCCGAGGAGATCGTATGTTTTGCTTCTTGCTCAACTTTCTAATTTATTCATTGAATGTTGTTGTATCCATTGTGTAGCCCGTACGCGTTGCCATGATGTATCACATGATAGAGGGACGACCATTTACGCACATTTACTGTTGGATGAAGCTGAAGGGGTAGTATGTGTGCGACGACATAATCCGTTCATGAAAAACTTCTTGAACATCTAGTTAATTTCGTTAAATTTGAACAATTGTTATACTATACTTTTTTGCATGTTGTGTATGGATGATTTGCGCTATATTATATTCAAACTTTGATGAAATCCATCCAGTTTTGCATGAATTATGTCCGGTTTATTGAAATGCGGATTGAAATGTACACCAGCTACGGTCGGGTCCGCGGACTGGTCCCCTGTTCTCGGACGAATGCGGGAGCAAATTTTTGGGTCAGCGTTGGAGATGCCCTTAGTAGTATTGCTACTATATATGCATATTGAAATCGGACCGTAGAGTGTGATTTATCCACCATGTTGTGTCCATTTCATATTTTTTTGGGGTTTTCTGTTTCCTTTGTTGTCTTCATTGGTTTCTCCATTTATTTCTTGATTTTTACCCTTTTTTGTTTTTATTCATTTTGATTTGTTTCTTTCTGGTTTTCAATGTTTTTTTCATTTTGTTTCTTTGTTTGTTCAGTTTTCTTTTATTTCTTCTAATTTTCATTGGTTTTCTTTGTTTTCTCCTTCTCCTTTCTTTTCAATTGGTTTCTTCGGGTTTTCTATTTTCCATGTTTTTATTTTTTTTTGTTTTTATTGGGTTTTCTTCATTATATTTGTTTTTTGTCGTTTTCATTGATTTCTTATTGGTCAAACACATGCTAACTCTTTTTCAGTACACATTCAACATTTTTCGTATACAGCTGAAACATTTTTTATATTCATGGTAAACAATTTTTAAATACATAATTAACTTCTTTTTTTGAGAAATTATATTTTTTGATGCTACTTTTTCTCATACCCATTGTGTATTTTTGGTATATATCTAATGCATTTTTATAATATATGTTTAACATTATTAAAATACAAATTTAATATTTTCAATACATTGTCATAAAAAAATCTACACATATTTAACATTTTTCAGACGCATGACTATATTTTCCCCATTTTTTGATTGCACATTCTAAAAAATTCAAGTGCTTGATTAACATTTTAAAAAAACATGATTAATTTTTTTATACATGGATAATATTTTAAAAAATCAAATTCTTGACTAAGTTTTTAGTTAATTATTAACATTTTTTCAACTGCTCGAGTAACATTGTTTAAATATAATTGTCAACTTCTTTCACACACCAGGCCGGGCCTGTTACTTTCACGTGGTTCTGGGCCGCAGCCATGTCCGCATACACCGGGCCGGTCAATTCTGGTACTCTCTCCTTCAGTCTCCCCCACTGCCCCGCCGTCTCCCTCCTCGCCGTCGCCGAGATCTCCCACCGCCGTATTTCCTCCGAGCTCCTTTCTCGGAGCCCGGTCGCGCCACCGCAAGCCGAGCGAAGATTCAACTCGAGCACCGGCGCCGGCGCGGCAGGGAGGCCACGCGCATCGGCGGCGACCAGAGAGGAGGAGGAGGAAGGCGTGCGGCGGAGCGGCGGAGCGGGAGAAGGGCGCCGGCTGCTCCAGGTAACATGGCGACCGTACTGCTGCACAGTCGCCCTTGGTCTCCATTACTGTTGCCATGACTAAAACTTCGGGGATCTTCAAACTATTGCAGCGCAGCAGGAAACTTGGTATTAGCATAACATCTATTGATTTTAATCTGTAGCATCAAACTATTGTAGCTTGATAGAAGAATTTTAACTCAGGACACTATGCGCTGATTGACTGAATAATGTGAGTCTCACCACTACCATTTACAGACCAAAATATACCGGTAAATAAGCGCAGGAAATACACAGTGTAGCAAACGATTTTTGTACATGTTTCCTTCTGTCATTTCCATGGTTGGATCCATAAGAGGTAACTCTCATTTTGTTTAACAGTTGGAATGTTCACCGAATCACTGTTCGTTGATCTCTGTAGGCTGTAACCTCTGTGCTCGCCTAAATGCTCCGATCCTCCTCGCCGCAGACGCTAGACGGCGTCCTGTGGGCCGAGGCCGCCTCCTCGGCCGCCCTCTGCCAGTACTATGCCCTCCCCAAGAAGGGCAAGCCGCAGGGGCGCGAGTCCACCGTCCTCGCTGCCTTCCTGCTCTCTTCCCCGGAAAACCCACTGAACCCCACCATCCTATCCCTCGCCACTGGCACCAAGTGCCTCGGCGCAGCACGCCTCGGACCTCGTGGTGACATCGTCCACGACGCCCACGCTGAGGTCATCGCCCGCCGTGCGCTCCTCCGCCTCATTTATGCCGAGATTGGCACAGACAACCCACCAAGTTGGCTGGTTGCCTCTGGCGCTGATGGGCGGTGGAGGCTCAAGGACGGGCATCAGCTGCATCTCTACATCACGCAGCTCCCCTGTATGTTTATGGTGTTCTTTCAAAGCTGAATTGTCCTCTGCATTCCTGATAATACTACATCTTAACATTTGTTCAAAGATAATGTATCATTTTTTGGGACTGCTGCAGTGATGTCTTCTGATTTGTTTGCCACAGCACATAGTATGAACAATTGATTTAGTTCATTGGTTTGGTGAATTGGTGCAGGTGGGGTCATGCCGGTGCCGCCATCACCCTTGGAGGTTCGGAGGGAACAGCTGGATACCATGGTGAATGGATGCAGTGGTATGCTTCTTTCTTATTCTTTGTTTTCAGCACAAGTTGTTAGTTCATGCCTAGAGGCTGGAGCTGCTATTGAATGTAGTATAACCTATAGTTTTGCCAGACTGTCTGAATTGGACCATGTCCCGGTATAAATGTTTTTGGATAATTTTGTTTATCAGTCAGAAATGACTTTTTTTATGATGATTTTTTGAACCCAATTGCTTTGGGTGGTGCTGTCGAAGTGTGGTACATTTACTAGTTGACAACATGACATTAGTGACCACTGACCACTGACCTATGTTCTCTAGAACTAGAATTGTTGTGTTTAGGTATCTTTATTGAACTTAACTGGGGGATCACACTTTGGACTCTGCAAGTGTTTAATACAGCTTTGAAGTTGGACTGTTCATTTTTATTTGCATTGTTACTAATTCGTTACATGTTTTCTAATCGGCGCACCACTTTTGCATATCAGATGTTGGTTTCGTTCAGAGGAAGCCTGGGCGTGGTGATACAACATTGTCAGTGAGCTGTTTTGACAAAATTACTCGCTGGTGTGTCGTCGGGATTCAAGGTTTGTTTTCCAGAATCATTTGCTGATCCGTATTTGTGATGGTATTAAACTATCAATCATGTGATGTATGCCAATATATGGTGCAGACACTTTTAAGTGCCAACCATTTATTATTATTCTCTTCCAGTTATGTTTTTGCCTCTTCACGAGCACCTGATTACGAAGTGTTCAATTTTCTTACTCAATGAACTGTCATGACTTTGTGCCTGTGTTCTTCTACAGGTACACTGCTGTCACACATTCTCGAACCCTTGTATTTGTCCACAATTACCATTGGACAATCATCTGATGGTGCACCTGAAGGGTTTTGTATTGAAGATAACGTTGTAAAAGTTCTTGGTGCTCGTTTGTCCTGTCTATCCAGTAAATTCCCTGACCCTTTCAAACCGAACAAGGTTGGTTACCTGCTTTTCATTCCTTCTAGTTCTGTAGTGAGACTGTACATTCTTCACGAGACATGTTGGTGGACCTTTTTCGTGTTTGCAGCCACTCTTTTTTGAGGCACCTGTTCCCCCTAAAGAATTTCAACAGACTTCAGGAGATATACCGCCTTTGACTTGCGGGTAGTTATATGGTTTGTTGCCATTTTGAGCTCCTTTTCATTTTGTTCGTATTTGTATTGTATGCACCTTTTTTGGTTGACCTCCTCATTTCTCCGTTCATGTATTAGGTACTCAATGTGCTGGAATAAATCCGGTTTGCATGAAGTTGTTTTAGGAACAACTGGAAGAAAACAAGGTACATCTTCAAAGGCAGCATCCTCACCCTCCACTGAGTCATTGCTCTGCAAGTAAGAGAGTTTCCTTTCTCGTTCCTAGCATCCTGATGTAAACCTGTCATGAGAATATGTGTTCTGATGGCAGGATAAGATTGGCAGAGGCCTTCGTATCACTTGAACATCCGTTAGTCACAAAATTCCGGCATGAGAAGCTTTCTTATCGTGCAATTAAGGTATTTCATCTTATACTGTAAGATTTTTAATCACTCAAATACATAATGAGCTGAAGCCACACAGCTAGATTACATTAAATGATTTCTGATTCTTTGTGAGCCATGATTATGAATACAAGAAGTGAAGGTTTAAGGTGTCTTATCTGTGTTGCAGGATATGGCTTGTGAGTACCAGCAGATGCTTGAGCTTCTTAGGAAGGCTCCGTTTTTTGCCCGGTGGTGTGCTAAGCCAGCATCGGTTGATTCATTTACAGTTCCACGTTGATTACCAGATCTTGAAGTTCAATGCTGCGTCCCAGAGGCTGGTTTTTGAAGTTGCTTGATTTCATCGTAATTTTAGCAGTTTTGTATACCAGCTCTTTCAACTTATTTATAGCATGTGTGCTTCTGCACAATACTGGAATCTTGAACAGTGGTAGCCTGTAACAAACCTATAAGGCCCTGTGATATTTGGCACCATGAGGTGTTTATATGGATTGTTAACTGTGTAATTCTTGTTCTTTTAATTGTTGGAGAGAAGAAGAAAAGATAAGGAATCGGCACACAGTAAATATGATAACTCTGACCATGTAGCCCTGTGATGTCTGTCTCAAATGCCCCAAAATAGTGACTTCGCCACTTTTCAAGGAACAGTCCACTTAGTTGTCTGACGTTATACAGAGCAGTACTTGGCTAAAATCTGCATCCTTCAAGTCTGACCAAATTAGATGGTGATAATGCTCAGTACCACTCTCCAGTACTTTTATGACATGTTAAGATACTGATTAACAGTTGACAGCTCTTCTCTTCCCAATCCTGGACAGGCGGTGACACCGGCGCAGGTGTGAGTGCAGGCATTATCGAGGTAACTTGGCTATCAGAACAGACAGTTGAGCTTGGGTTTCTAGCTGATTTGCTCATCACGATGCTTCATTTTGGCAGCGTACAGCAGAGCGGGCCATGACCCTAGGAGAAGATCTTCGTTCAAACCACCATGCTCTGGCATAATTTATCACGCCTGGCCTATTGCAAGAACACTATTGTTAGTACTTATACATCCAAGATCATGCAATGATTCAGAGGACTTGCGGCCAAACCTCGCCACGAAAACTGGCGAGGTTTGTCACAAAGTTTCTGTGGAAGTGGTCACGAGGGTGATAACCAGGTACGCACTACCTGAAGCAGTTCCATGAATGATATTTTTATTTATTTATTGGCAGATCTCGATGTAGTTGAGTTTGCAAGATTGATCAGTGAGTGCAGTGCTTTCGCGGTACAGGTTAACTGTTCCCAGCAAAGTAAAGGTAAGGATAAATAGTAGCAGCTGCTGACAAGCAAGACCTGTTCTGGATGAATAAACAAAATCATTTTTTTGTACTTACTGTATAGCCCTTTGTTAGACCAGGATAGTTTCGCCATCATCTATCAGTGTAGAACAGTAGAAGCAAGGAATTCCTTCTTCTTTCTTTTGAAAAAGAAGCAAAGAGATTTGGGGGATGCTATGAGCTAGCAGATGATTAAACCATTTCTTTTAGTTTATAGTGCTGCCAAATGAAATCTTGTTTTAGTTGTAGCATACTGGTATTCTGCTTCCTCCACAGCTTTTGGTTGGCCCACAACGACAACATGCAGAATTGCCTGTACAGGGATGGACTGAAGAGAAATGAAACAAAAATGTACAGACATTAATAGACACATATGTGTGATGTCCATGAGCAGTGTTGTAAGTAGCTAGTATCATTAAGTGGGGAGTAGCTGATGACCCTCTCACATAATACTCCACACCAAACTCACCTCACCACCCCAGCAAGTGACCAGTGGTACTAGTCGACAACACATCAGGCCAAGAGTAGTCTCTGGTCATCAAATCAGGACATTTAGGTGAGGTCTAGTAACTGACAACAACAACAACAAGAACAACAACAACAACAACAAGGTGTCTGATTGATTCTGACTCCAGTACACCACTGTTCTTCCAACAATTTATTTCCCCTTCCTAGTTACTAGGAGCTGGGCAAAAACTGCAAGGAGGAAAAAGTTGCAGTAGATCCTTGAGATTTTCCATCTGTTTTTTGCTTTGTATGCTTGCCTGGATACTGGATAGGCTTCAGTTGCAAGGCAGAGCAAGCAGTTCTGAGTGGCAGTTGGCCATTGTGGGATATGTGGTATGGTGCAAGTGAGTATTGAGTATTGAGTAGAGAGGGACTTTGGTGTTGTTGCTTAGGATCTCCTCAAAGGAAAGGAAGCTGTACTTGCTTCAGACTCACACCAGTACACCACTGCCTGCTGCTTCACAGCTCACACACATAATGCCAGAAGATACTACAAAGTTAGAAAAAAAAAGGAACACTTTTTAATCTTTTCTTTGTGCTAATTAACACGAGAGAGTGACTCATGTTGAAAGACAAAAGAAACAAACATTGGTGAGCATGTATAAGCTGTGGATTTTGTGCAGTTTGCCTATGAAGAACCATACAAACCAGACAGAACCTGAAATATATGCCTGGTTCCAGGATACTGTTAACTGACAATAATCCGGTTAGTTCCCCCAGAATCTATGCATATGTTGTCTGTTATGCTTGGAACCTAACCTGGTGCGGTGACAAAGCATCATTAAAAAAGCCTTCTTCTTCTTCTTTCCTTGGATTATTTTATTAGTAAGTACTATTTATTAATCATCTCACCTTCTTTTCCCATTAACTAATATATACCTACCAGCTCCTACTTTAGAAAAGCATCGTGTCATCAAAAAGGCCACCGGCATAGCATCTGCTTGCTTCCTGGATGGATCATTGCTAAGTACCACACTTTTGTCCTCTAAACCACTTTCTGCTTGGGCAATCTGATCAAGTAATCATGCTTAGCAGAGGCTAACAGGTGTTGGGATCATGGTTGCCCCAGCCTCTCTGCTTGAATGAAACCATTACATATTTTCGTGTTGAAATTATTGGATACTGTTGACATGGATGGGACCACCTGCTGATGATGAGTTTGGTGAAGATGATCAAAAGGTGGCAACATCAAAGAGGGAAAGCTGGAGGGAGGAGGCAGCAGGCAGACCAGTGAGCACATGCACTGCCTTGAATAGTAGTACAAGACCTGCTTGCTTGTGGCATGAGTGCTACCATTGATCACAGCTCCTTTTTTTTATTATTTCCTTATGTTTTCTTCCTTGGCTAGTAGTACTAGCACCACTGAGATGTTTAGTTGGTGTGGTGTGGCATCATCCTCTCCTCTGCCACAAGAGAAGAGAAGAATGTACTAGTACAACATATTTTCTTTGGATAAAATGCTAGTCCCTCTTCAAGGGGAAAAAGGTAAGTAGGATCTGTGACATGACTAGGAGTTAGTACCGGTGCCATGTGTTTCAGCTAAGCTGGGGCCAACGTACGCAACGTACCACGGCCACTCAGATCGATCTTTAGTTGGTGTGGTGTGGCATCATCTTCTAAGAAACAGGGACACGGACCACCCACATCCCCCTTCCAAGAAACCAGACATTTTCTTTCTACTGCTGAAAGAAAGAAAGGGAAGATGAGCCTCTGGTTTGGTTTGGTTTGGCAGCCCAAGGAAACAAGCATTCATACTCTCTTGGCATGAAGGAAGGATGCATGCTTTTTCGGGGGGTTGCTTGGATTGTAGATGCAGGAAGGAAGAGAGATGGTAGCTAGGGGCACACCGCCACTAGACTAGCTTGGCACTCACTGCAATGGAATGGATGGCAAATGTCACCTACGCTACATCTCCATACCTAGTGTAGCGTAGGTGACATTCCTCACAAGGAAAATGTCTTCCCTCTGTTGTTCCTAAACCATGAAAGCACACTCGCCGGCAAAGTGTGGTGTGGTGTGGTGTGCTCCCACAAAACAAAACAAAACAAAACAAGCACTTCTCCTCCTCTGCCGAAGTTTTTCTTTTTTGGTTGGCATTTCTGCAGAGTACTCTCTCCGTCTCAAAATAAGTGACTCAATTTTATACTAACTTTACAATGCCGTCGAGTACTTCCTGCGTGCGAGTAAAAACAAGCCTCTCCTCTTTGGCAATGCCGTTGTGCCGTTGTGCGGAAGGATGTGTGTTTTTGTTGTAGGTTGCTTGGATTATGGACCGAGGAAGCACATCCGCTGGCAAAGAAGCTTGGTGTCCGAAAGGGGGCAGCCTTCTCGGAGTCAGTTTTGCTTGCTTGCTTGCAGGTCACTGAAGGCCCATGCATCTTATCTTACTCACACGCAGAGACGACGTGGGGGCACGCACGCACGTAGTACGTTCCGATCGGAGCCAGTGATGATTGCGGCCATTTCTCTGCTGAAAACGTATGATGCACCCAACTGGTAGCAGTAGCAACTAGCAAGCACCAATTAGCCGAACCAAGTGGCAAAGTGTGGCTGCCGTTTCTATGTAAGTATGTATGATGAATGCGCATGGCTGCCTGCTGAGGTGCTCTGGATAAGGAGAGCTTCTGACAAGAGGAAGAAGATGGATGGTGGAATCGAGGAGCAAGAATTACTGGTGGCAACAAAGAAAGGTGGGGCGGACCCACTGAAAAAAATAGCGCGCTCTAGCGTATTGAGAATTGCCTCACTAAATATATCGGTGTACAACGTCTCGCTAATAGTATGCTATAGCGCGATATAGCACGCTAATAGCATATTTTAAGGTCGCCGCTATTTTGATGTAGCGCGCTATTTTTTTCATTGGGCGGACCCAACTCCCCTCCCCTCGCGTCGCCCCTCTCGGGCGGCTCGGGGGTTCAAACCCTAGCCCCGCCGCCGGCCCCTCCTCCCTCTCTCCCTCCCCTCGCCGCCGCCCGAAGCAGCCGTCGGCCAAGCCCGGGGCGCTGCTGATGAAGGTGGCGGCGGGGCCTCTCACTCCTCTCGCTGTTGCCCTGTCTTGCTCACGGGGAGACTCGGGATCCGGGGCGGCGGCCCCGGGTGGTTGGGCGCCACCGGACCTCGGCGCAAGGTGGCGCGGGCGCGGGTCGCAGATCTTGGCCGTGCGGGCGGCGAGCTCTGTGGTGGATGCGAGCCAGGGCACGGCGGCGGCCTCTGCTCCGACACCGCCAGATCTGGCCGCCTTCTCCCTTCCGCTGCTGATTCGGCGGACCCTCACCCCCCAGCTTTGGTTTGCCTCGTCGTGGACGCCATTCCTCCGCTGGGTGGGTGCTGGTGACGGGTACATTCGACCGGGAGAAATCCCAAGCCAGCTTTGCCGGCTTCGACGCCCGCGGGCGCCACTCACCTTCCTGGAGGCGCCATCAGGTATATTGCTCCCGTCCCCTTCCCCTTGGCTTCCCGGGTGAAAACCCCAATTTTGTTGGGCGGCGGCGACGCCCTTGGCGCCGTATCCTTCCTGAAGGCGCTGCTTGGGAACAAGGATGGTTGTTGGACTTCGCTGAGATGTGTGTGGTGGGTGTCGACGGCGACAGTGTTTCTCCAGTGGTGGCGGTGCCCTCCCTGGTGAGGGACCATGATGGTTGGGTGCTCTCCATGCTCCTGTAGTGCCCCTGTCCGGTGCCCGTGGTTCCTGGACAGGAGGGGATAGGGATCCCTTCCGTTGGTATCACTCCAGCGAGCCGTAGAGCCAAAGCTTATAATTTTGATCTTGGTCCTGACTGTTGCTCTTTCGTTCATCCTGGCGGCTTGTCTTTTGTGTGCTCGGGTCTCTGGATTTCGGCGATGTTCTGCTCTAGGTGAGAAGTTGGCGTCAAGACGGGACTGCCTGGTTCCGCTCCTGTGGTTCCATCGATGCCGTCCATCCAGGTTCTAGGGTGAACATGTCCATCTATGGACGGTGCGGCGCCTTTTGAGCCAGGCAAGGAGGCAGGGGCCTTCTTCGAAGATGGATCTGGATGGTAGTGTTTTTCGTTGGGGCCTTGGTGTTTGGCGACGGTTGACCTGCTCGGCGGTGTCTATTCTTCCTCTTCTGCACCGGCATTCTCCTTCTCCTAGACTTGGTGTGTGTAAGAGGGCCTGGTCTTCCCCAAGCTAGGTGCTCATTGTCGATCCTCTTTAGCTTGTTGTTTGCTAGGTCTGTGAGCTGCTTCCTGGCGTCGTTGTATCTTGCAGTCTTTTTTGTTTTTCTTTTTCTTTTTCTTGGTGAGTTTTTTGTTTGTTATGTCAAGATGTATTCCTAGCCGGTTGATGGCTTTGTCAATTCAAAGCCGAGCTCTTTGCGAGCTTTCGTTCAAAAAAAACAAAGAAAGGTGCAACAATGCACTTTAGATGCAGGAGGGAGGAACCAAAGCAAAGCTATTGGACGCGGTGGCTCTTGAATCAGAAAGTCGTATGTAGCAGTACATCTGCTACCACACATTTGGTTTTATGATTCGTGCTAGCTATGGCCCACACACATGTATATTCTTTGTATTAGGTTTTTCAGTTTTTGGTATTCTACCACTGGGCATATTCTCGCTCGTGTCGCCCTCCCCGCGGGCGGCCCGGGCGAAACCCTAGCCGCCACTCCAGCCCCCCTCCCAGATCTCCCCCTCCCCTCGCCGCCGCCGGCAAGCGCCGCCGGGCAAAGCCCGCGTGGCGTCGGCGGCGGCGGGGCCTCCCATTTTTTCCCTCTCGCGAGGCCTGGGCAGCGCGGGGTCGCTCGGCCAAGGAGAGGAGCGGGGACGCGGCGGGCGCGGTGCGCGCGGCGAGAAGGCGCATCGAGCGTGATGGGCGCGGCGCGGGGTGTGCTGCGCGTGGCGAGAAGGCGCGGTGAGCAGGGGCCGGACCCGATCTAGGGTTTTGGCGGGCCCTGGGCTTCGCTGCTGAGCAGGGATGCGCGACGGCACACGTGCGTGCACGGCGCGAACCAGCTGCGTGCGTCGCGGTGGCGTGCGGGGGTTTCCCCTGTGCCGATCTGCCGGGGCGAATGCCCGGCGGCCTCGCACATCTGCTGCGTGTTCTTGGATCGCAGGGGCGAGGAGTGGCGCTGTGCTTGTGCGTCGTGGAGGTGTGGGTGCTGGTGGGCTTCTCCCTTCAACCGTGTGCACGTCCAGCTCCTAGAGCAGGGGTGCCGTCCATCCTGTTGGTGCTTGGGGAGGGTCGGGCTCACCAATTCCAGCGCGGAGGTCCGGTCCTAGCGCGCGGCGGCGCGAGCCTGTTAACTTTGGCTTGGTTTTTTGCTCTGTTTCAGCGCGCTGCGGTGCGGGCCGGTCAGTTTAGGTTCTTCTCTGGTCTTTCTTGAGCACTGCGGTGCGAATTCTCGCCTAGATCTGCGCACGGAGTCAGAGGATGGCCGAAGCCGACTTGGTTCGCCCAGGTCCTGCGAGCGGCGGGGCAGACCGATCAGGTTGGCATGTGCTCGCTTAGTTCTGTGTGCGGCGGCGACATTCCCGTGTCTGGTAGTGTGTGCCTGACTTCATCCGGCCCGGTGGCGATGGGTAGGTCTCGGATCCTGGATGGGTGGCGGAAGACTTGGCTCCGGATGAAAATCCTGCATTGACCTCGTCGGTGCCGACGGTAACGACATCTATGGATGTCGTCTTCTTCCTTGGAGGTACCGCCGTGGAGCTCATTGCTCTTCCTACCTCATGGCTGAGGTCTCGGGTGAAAACCTAAGATCTGGCGGAGCCAGATTGGATGATGGTGGTGTTAGCAATACCACTTCCTCCTTGTAGGCGTCATCTTGGTGACCTCGACGATGGATTCCGATGATGTGCACGGTTGTCGACTGAGCTTGGGTTTGTGTTGGTGCCGGCGGGTTTCTTTTTCTTTCTTTTCTTTTTGCACTAGCCTTTTTGCTGTGCTTTTCTCCTTTGGAGGGCTCTTGTTACTCATCTTCTGATCAATGAATTTGGCAGTTCTCCTGCCAATGTTAAAAAAAAAAAGTTTTTGGTATTCTTATTTAGTCAAATCAACTGTCAATCCGATGGGCCCCGTAATACTACTATTGTCAGTGACCGACACTTCTCATACATCTCTCTTCTCTCTCCCTCTGATGTAAATCCAAAAACTTTATTTTATCTTAGACAATTTAAATAAGTCATATCTTTTGCTTTCTCCGCTCCTAAATATAAGTCTTTTTAGATACTTCAATATCAACTACATTTGAAGTAAAATATAAGTTTGTTTGTGAAATAATTTATATATTTAAACTCTTGGCGTGAAAACCTTTAGAACTAGACCAATCTTGGATACATTTCAAGCATGTTTAAAATTTGGTGTTTCACATTCCATATGTGAAATAAATCTATTTCACTAGAAAAATATGAACTTGTGAATCCGATTACTGGTGAATGTGTAACAGTTTAAAAATGTGCGATTAAAATAGATGTTATTTTTTGAAACAAGCTAGTGAAATGTGAAATGTGGGTTTTATTTATGATTTTTTAATGAGTAGAATACATTATTATGAAACCTTTTCTAAAATGAGTGAAATATGTTATGTAAAATGACTAGAATATTTTTTAAAGTGTGTGAAATATGGTTAAAAATGTGTGAAATATGTTATTTATGAAATCTTTTTTGAAATGAGTGGAATATGTAATATAATTGTTTTTCGAAATGAGTGGAACGGACGACGCTCACCGTAGCCACCGGCACTCCTGTCCTGCACAACACTCGTGTCCTCAGCTCTGCCTATGAATTCCCCGCAAAAAAGAAAAAAAAAAAGCTCTGCCTATGAAGCGTGTTGAGCACATTTCCATGGATTTATTTATTTGCCATTTGGCACGCGCGCGCGTGTTGTTACTTACTCCATGTATCTAAGCAAAAACAAAACAGTGGAGTGGGAAATTTATTCTAAGGGGAACATGGCCAGGAGTATGCGTGCAGCATGTATCCGTCCATCCCATCGTGGCAAGTTCGCGGCCGCATGCAGCAGGTGGATACAACCTGGACCCCCTTATAACTTAATTTAAGTCGTGAGCCACCGTACAAAAATACTGCCGCTCTACTGCTGTACGCACGAGACCAAGCTGTCTGCTTCCGCTCTACGGCTGACCGCGCACCGCTGACTGACGTAGTACATGTCAAGCCAACTCCACCTCCCAATCCAAATTTGAATTATTCACCACAACATCAGTCAGCGTATACTACTGCTCGTCGTCAAAGCCGGAGCTGCCTCGGTCTCAACCTTGCACCTCGGTCTAGTCCTTCTTTATTTTTCATCTTCTTTTTTTACCAATAGAACGACGCCTTTGAATTCAGTTGAATAAATGGTAAAATGGTTATTAAAAAGGCCACCGGCTATAGCATCTGCTTGCTTCCTGGATGGATCATTGCTAAGTACCATGCTTTTGTCCTCTAAACTACTTTCTGCTTGTGCAATCTAATCGTGCTTAGCAGAGGCTAAGGTGTTGGGATCATGGTTGCCTCAGCCTCTGCATTTAGTTAATGCTGAAACTATTAGTACATTGTTTTGAGGAGAAGAAGGATAAGTTGTTGGTCATGGCTGCTGTTGACACGGATGGGCCCACGGCCCCACCTGCTGCTGGTGATTTTGCCCAAGAGAATTAAAAGGTGGTAAGGGTATCTCCAACGGTAACCCCTAAAAATCCTCTCACAGCCGTTTGTGGACAAGAGGACCAGTCCGCGGACACATACATTTCAACATACATTTTAACAAATCAAACGAAATTCATGCAAATCGGTCAATATTCAACAAAGCTCGGATAGAAAATAGCACAAATCATCCACACATAGCATGTAAATTAAATCTAGTACAATAAGGTCTCAAATTCGACTAGATACCGGATGTTCAACACGTTTTTCATGAACGGATCATGCCGTCCCACACATACTTCCCCTTTATCTTTATCCAACAGTATGTGCACGTAAATGGCCGTCCCTCTGACCTGTGATACACCACGGCGGCATGTGCAGGCGACATATAGTGTGTTGACCTACATTGAGTGAATGAATCGATCAAAAAGTTGAGCAAGAGGAAATAAAACTTACAATCTCCTTCATGTCTGCCTACAATGACCACCTTGCCTTGAGCTGACTAATCAAGTTGCAAAACTAGCGTGCCAGCGATACGACAACGACCTCACATTGCTTGGTTGAATGATGTACGTACGTCGCAATGTGCTTTCCTGTGTGAAACTTTCCATGCACTTGCTTCCAGAAAGGGCGGCTCTCTGCTCCTGCCTACGAAATCTGCGGATACGACCAGCACGCATCGCACAACAACTCGTCCTACATGGTCGAGTAGATCACCATCCTTCGTACTCTAAAAAATGACATAGTATTTGAAAATAAGCTCAATGACATTTAACAGAACAACTGCCGGGCGTGGCGTCCGCCATGGAGGTCGTCGACAGGGGGCAGAGTGTACCTGAGTACAAACGGCTCCAGGGCGGAAAGCTCCATCGAAACGGCGAGCGAGCGCATCGGTGCTGGTTGTGGGCATTCGGCAATGCCACTGTGGTGGCCGGAGACGAACAACAGCGGCGACGGAGGTGGAGGGTGCGGATGCAAAGCCAGGGAGACAAGGGGCGGAGTGGAAGAAAATGGGATCTGAAGGGGGGATTGGGTGTCGAAAAGCGACGTTTTGAGTGCCCGGACTCCTGCAAACCTCCCGCATTTTTGTCTCTAATTTGCGGGAGAAATCGCGTCCGGACCGCCCCGCGGACTAAGACAGGTCGGTATTGGATGACTTCCGCGATTCGGACAGCACGATCCGAACGGTTGCAGGAGGTTTACGGGTCCATCTTGAAGATGCCCTAACATCAAGGAGAGAAAGATGGAGAAGACCAGAAAGTCCTGGCCCCAAGTGGGCACATGCACTGCCTTGAATCCTTGAAGACCTGCTTGCTTGTGGCATGAGTGCTACCATTGATCACAGCTTCTTTTTTGTGTGTGTGTGCTGATGACTAGTACTGGCACCACTGAGATGTTTAGTTGGTGTGGTGTACCATCATCCTCTCCTATGCCAGAAGAGAAGAATGTACTACTGCAACATATTTTCTTTGGATAAATGTTAGTCCCTCTTCAAGGGGAAAAAGTAAGTAGGATCTGTGACATGACTTAGTAAGTAGTATTTGTTGCCCTGTTTTGAGCTAGCTGGGGGCACGTACGTAACGTACTAGGGCCACTGAGAGATCTTTAGTTGGTGCGCCATCATCCTCTAGGTCCAGCGACAAGGTCCACCCACATCCTTCTTCCAAGAAACTACACACTTCCTTTCTACTGCTGCAAGAAATGGAAGACGAGGCCGATAATTCAGTCCAGATGAGGCTGTGGTTTGCCAGCCAGCCCAAGAAAACAGGCAAGCATGCTCGATCTCTTGGCAGAAAGGAAAGGAAGGACGCATGTTTTTGGGGAGGTTGCTTGGACCTTGGATTGTGGATGCAAGAAGAGAGATGGATGGTAGGGGCACGCACACCGCCACTAGACTAGCTTGGCACTCACTGCAATGGATGGCAAATGTCACCTACACCACATTTCCATACATGGCCAATGAGTGGCGGCCCAGTGCAGTGCCACTCATCACAAGGATATGCGTTTTTCATGCGTCCTAAACTATATATGAAAGCACATTCACAGGCTGTGTGGTGTGGTGTGCTATGCTGTGCCCCCACAAAACTGAACAAGCACTAGTAGTGTACTACCCCTCTGCACAAGAATAAATGTATTTGACATCTCTGCAGCAGGGAAGTAAAATGAGCCTCTCCTCTGTCGATGCAAGAAAAGTCGCCGCCCTTGCGTAGAATTCATGCCTGTTTATCTGTTTGGGGTTGCTTGGATTATGGATTCAGGAAAACCCTGTTCATTTTTTTTGTCTGTTCACCGGCAAAGAAGCTTGGTGTGAGAAAGGAGTGAGTTTTGTTTGCTTGCTTGCTTGATTGCAGATCACTCAAAGCCAATGCACCTTCACAATAGAGGGCATGGGATGGGAGCACGCACGGCACGTACGTTCCGATCGGAGCGAATGATCATGGGCAATTCTCTGCTGCAAATGTATGACGCACCCGAGTAGTGGTGGTAGCACCCACCAAGGCCTTTTTTGGTTAGTTTAGATTTTCAAAGAATTCTTCTTTCTTTGAAGCCATTTGGTTTAGAGGAACGGATTCCTATTACTATGTAGGATAGGAATAAATCCTTCACATTTCAAAGGAAAATAGAAACATTAGCCTAGATCAGACGAAAATATTTCTGTCCCATGAACCAAGTGATAGCTCTTTTTTTCTTATAGGAATCGAGATACATGTTGTCTCACTCCCTATGATTTTCGTATTTCTACGATATTTTTATCCTATGAACCAAGGAGGCCCAAGTGAATTATGGAGAGGAAGAACCGCTGACCAGAGGTGGTGGAACCAAGGAAGGCGGTGCAGTCCACAAAAATTGACATCCGGCTCACTTCTATTTTGAAGTTCAAAAGAACAGATTTTTATGGCTCCAAAATTTTCATAATTTTGTGTGCATGAACGTATAGATATGCTGTATGTCAGGCCAAAATTTCAGCAATATACATGCTTACATGTAAAAGATACAAACAAGTCAAAATATATGAAAATCCGGGGCTTGTTTTTGGGTCGGATTCTTGTCTTTTTTGTGCAGCACGTAATACAACGTACTATTATTGAACGAAATTTCACAACTATTTAGACCACATGCATGCCGTATTCGTGTAAAAGAATCATATTTTTTTTCAAATCTTTTAAGCACCTTTTAGAGCAGTTCAAAGTAAAGTGCTCCGTTGCTCCATGTTTTGAAAATCCGTTTTAGACTAGCCACAATGGGTAGTAACATAGAGTAGTAACATGCGTATATTACTAGTCTATGTTACTACCTCTACAGTGGGAGTAACATATATGTGATAACATGCAATACTTCATTTATTACCCATCTTGCCTTGATATATGTGATATTACTCATACTAGTAGTAACTAATTATGTTACTACTTTTCTCTCTTTCTTCATTTATTGTTTGCCACATCATCTATTTTATCTAGAAATGTGTGATGTTACTATCTATTTTACTCTCATTATGGGTAGTCTTACTGCAGTACGTACATCCATTTTGGGCGAGAATTACTGCCGGCAAAAAATGGTGCGGCACTGAAGTTTAAATGCAGGTGGCCGGGATGGAAGGAAGCAAATGCACGAGCGGCAGCTATTTCAATTTGCACGGCGCGGCCATTGGATTGAATGCTGCATTTTCTCCTCGCTCCCTCCCTTTCGGTGGGCACTGTTGCGCGCGGCGGGTGGCAAACGGACGCCAACGGGCATCATGCTGAGGTTTGACCTCGTGAGCAGAATCGGTTTGCTTCGACCTGTCCTCACCTCTGCTTCTGCTACCCTATCTATCCCCTGTGTTCAACACATTCTCATATGTTAATCTGCCATTTGCTAGTGGGTATGATGCTACTCGTATTGATACTACATCTTGTGCCTACGTGTAAAAAAAACCTAAATGATAAGTGTCACACGTGTAGCGCGAAGCACTTGTGTTAGAATACAACTTGTAATAGGAATATGACTCCTACTCAGTTTATAATAGGGCTAGGTCAGATGTGGCTTGGCTCTTATATATACCTCTTATACTGGTATAATATTGAATCAACAATTATTCAATACAATTCTACATGATATCAAACTTACGATTCTAGGGTATGACTAACCCGCCAGCCCCTCCATCGCTGCCGCCGCCCGGCTACTTCGAACGGTGTGCCGCCATCGTCGCCATCAAGGTCGCCGCGGCCGCGGCCTCCTCCGCTTCTACCTCTACTCTAGCTCTACCCCCACCAATACTCCCTTCCATCTCCTTCATCGACACCATCTCCAATATTAGCCTCTACATCCCCGTAACCCTAGACCTCGCTGCTCACAACTACTACCATTGGCGTCACCTCTTCGACGTCCACCTTGGACGATGCAATCTCCGCTCTCACGTTACTGATGACTCTCTTCCTCAACTTCATGATCCGCAATGGGTCAAGGATGATCTCACCATTATTCAATGGATCTAAATGCGAGTCTTCACAGAAATCTTCAATCTCGTCCACTGTGACGGTGCCTCCGCCGCCGATCTATGGGTGGCCCTTTGTCAGCTCTTCCAGGACAACGTCGACGCTCGCGCCAATAACCTCCACACCGAGCTTCAGAATACGGTGCAAGGTGATGCACCAGCCGACGTCTACTGCCAATGCCTCAAGGCGAACGCGGATGAACTCTGCAAACTTGGTGATCCGATCGAAGATCGCCAGCTCATTAACATCCTCCTCGTCAGCCTCAGCGAGCGGTTCGAGAAGCAGGCCTCCTTCATCCCTATGATGTGTCCGCGTCCCTCCTTCGTCGAGGTTTGCTCGATGCTCCAATGGGCCGATCATGCCCTAATTACGAAGAACTCCCGTCCTCAGATCTTCACTGCTTCTCCTCGCCCGCCTGCATCGACGCCGCCACCGCCACCTCCACCAACAGCACCTCCTCAACCATCCGGCTGGCGTCCAAGTCCCAACTACCGGGGCAAAAACCCTAGGCCGCCGCAGTTCCGCACGACTCCTGCTCCGCCCCCGGCTCCACCAATTGCACCACCACCGCCCTCGGCTTCATCAACTGCACCACCACCGCCGCCCGGATGGCGCCCATCTCCTGATCCATGGACAGGGCTGGTACAGGCGTGGCCTATGCCGTGGTCCGCCCCTACGCCATATGGTGCCCCGCCCGCTTATACCGATGGCTGGCAGCCCGACGCTCGCCCTCACACCGACGCGCCCATCCTCGCGCCCCGACAGCCAACGGTCGCGTATCACGCTGCTCCCTCCTACGCGCCACCGATCTACAACACCAGTCCTTATGCATCCTATGGCGCTCCATCGCCCCCTACATGCAGCAGTACAATGATGGCGTACCTCTCTTTATGCCCATGTCGGCCCTTCTGCCGACGCCACCACACCCGCCAGCTCCTATGCCTACACCGGCCTCTACTTCGACTCCGAGCTGGGACCAAGCTGCTTTTATACAAGCCATGAACAACTTTGCTGCACAAGGGAACTCAGGTATGGAATGGATTTTCGATTCTGGTGCTTCTCGTCATATGTCTGCATCGAGTAATTTGCTTTCTTCTTGCACACCTTCGCATTTTCCCTCTATTACTCTCGGTGATGGATCTTCTATTCCTATTTACTGCGCCGGTCAGATTCAAATCCAATCCCCAATTAAGCCTTTGCTTTTTCGTGATGTTCTTGTAGCTCCTGCTCTTATTAAAAAAATCTGATTTTTGTTCGCCAAATCACCACTAATAATCTTGTTTCTGTTGAGTTTGACCCCTTTGGTTTGTCTGTGAAGGACTACCGGACCAAGACCGAGATCGCTCGATTCAATAGCTCCTGTGATTTATATTCTCTTCATGGTGTTCCGGTCCACTTTTTCCTCCCTATAAGATTCATACAATGTGATAATGGTCGTGAATTTAACAAATTTAAAAATTAAAATTTCTTTCTATAATATGGAATTCTCTTGCATTTCTCTTATCCTTATACCTCCCCTCAAAAGGGCAAAGCCGAGTGTTCTCTTCGTACTCTTAATGACATCATTCGCACTCTGCTTGTTCAATCTTCCATGCCTTTGATGTTCTGGGCAGAGGCACTCCACACGGCCACATATTTACTCAATATTCGTCCATCTAAAGTTAACCCACAAACTACTCCTTAATTTTCTTTATTTCTCTCTCATCCAAATTACTGCGACGTTCGCGTCTTCGGTTGTCTTTGTTTCCCAAACTCCTACTCCACTTCTCCTAACAAATTTTCCCCGCACTCTATCCCATGTGTCCATCAAGGTTTTTCTGACGAGCACAAGGTTATCGTTGTCTAGATCTTGTTAGTGGTCGTGTTCATGTGTCTCGTCATGTAATTGTACCACAAGGGACTAGATGTCTCGTTAGTGGTTTGATGTTCTGGGCAGAGGCACTCCACAAGGGACTAGTGCTCGTCGTCTCTTCTTCATGGCCAATTCATCAACTAGATGTCAAAAATGCTTTTCTTCATGGCTCTCTTTAAGAAATAGTCTATTGTCAACAACCTCTTAGCTTCGAACATTCCTCCTATCCTAATCATCTTTGTCTTCTTCAAAAATCTCTTTATGGTCTTAACCAAGCACCACGTGCTTGGTTCCAGCGCTTTTCTACTTATGCTCAAACCATCGGTTTTACCCCTTCCTGTTCTGACATTTTCCTCTTCACCTTTCATCACAACACCAATAATGTTTACCTTCTTTTATATGTTGATGATATTATGCTCATAGCTTCCTCACAACAATTTTTAGATCATATTATCTCTCTTCTTCGCCACGAATTTTCTATGACAGATTTAGGTCTTCTTCACCACTTCTTAGGTATTGTTGTTATCCGTGACTCCTCTGGACTTTTCTTGTCTCAACAGCAGTACACTCTGGATCTTCTTTCTCGTGC
Organism: Triticum urartu; assembly: GCF_003073215.2. NCBI lineage: Eukaryota > Viridiplantae > Streptophyta > Magnoliopsida > Poales > Poaceae > Triticum > Triticum urartu. The sequence continues at coordinate 741,184,165 of NC_053023.1, forward strand.
GGGTATGCTTGATTGTCGAACTTCCCGTATCCCTGTTGATACAGGTTCCAAACTCTCTGCCGACGGTGATCCTTTCTCTGATCCTTCTCTTTATCATAGTCTTACCGATGCACTTCAGTATCTCACTCTCACTCGTTCTGAAATTTCTTTTGTTGTTCAACAAGCTTGTTTATACATGCATGATCCTCGTATTCCACACTACAATCATGTCAAACGTATTCTTCGATATCTCAAAGGCACACTAGACTTAGGTCTTCATATCAACAAATCCTCTCCCACCTCCTTGACAGCTTACTCTCTCATGCAAACTGGGCTGGTTGTCCAGATATTCGTAGGTCCACATCTGTATTTTGTGTTTTTCTTGGTAACAATTTGGTTTCTTGGTCTTCAAAAAGGCAGGTTACGGTCTCCCGCTCGTCTGCTGAAGCTGAGTACCGCACTGTGGCTCATGCGGTTGCTGATACGGTTTGGTTGCGCCAGTTCCTGTCGGAGTTGCACCGTCCTATTGAGCAAGCTACCATTGTTTATTGTGATAATATTTCAGCTGTCTACATGTCAGAGAATCCGGTTCAACACCGTCGCACCAAGCATATTGAGATCGACATTCATTTTGTTCGAGAGAAGGTGGCTCTCGGTCAAGTTCGCGTTCTCCACGTGCCTACTTCTGCTCAGTTTGCTGATATCTTTACTAAAGGCCTGGCGACTACTCCGTTTCAAGACATTCGTTTCAGTCTCAATGTCGTCGAGCCTACCGTTGACACGGCGGGGGGATGTTAGAATACAACTTGTAACAGGATTAGGACTCCTACTCGGTTTGTAATAGGGCTAGGTCAGGTGCGGCTTGGCTCTTATATATACCTCTTGTACCGGCACAATATTGCATCAACAATTATTCAATACAATTCTACAACTTGGACCCTTGTGTCTTTTACAACTAAAAGTTACCATCTGAAAAGAAAATAAAAAAAAAACAAACTCCCAAAACAACTAAAACTTGCCATCCGATTTTTTTCTTTTGTCATACTCGCGTCACTAAACTTGACATAATTTTTTTTGAAGTTACCATGTGTCCGTGCCACATGCGTGGCACTTATCCGGATCTAAAAAAAAGGAAAAAAACAGTGAAATACTAGTAGTAAATTTGTTCAATGAAAGGATAAGGCAAATACCATGACGTACTGTAGAAAACGTTGAGCAAGATGTTGGAACATGGCAGGAGTATGCGTGCAGCATGTGTGTGCGTGTGCATCCGTCCACCCCATCGTGGCAAGTTCGCGGCCGCATGCAGGAGGTGGATACAACCGGGAACGGATCCTTTAACGTCATGAAGGGATGTCATGAAACTACAGTGCAATCCCAATGCAAAAGGAAGAAGGGATGTCACAGGCACTGTAGCAAAGATAATGTGCGCAATTACTGTTCATAGAAAATAAAATCCGAAATTAATTTTATTGCACCATAATTTTGTTTGTATGTAATTTTTTAAATGTATACAGTAGATTTGTAATTTGCAAATTAATTTAAGTCATTTTAGGCTTAATCATATGGATGTGAAGAAGGGATGTCAGAGTACTGTAGCTTCCCTAACATCCCTTCATGATGTTAGAGGATCTCGTTCCGATACAACCTGGACCCCATTAACTTAATCTGTGAGCCCCCGTACAAAAATACTGCCGCTCTACTGCTGTACGTACGTGCGACGTACGAGACCGCTCCGCTGTCTGCTTCCGCTCTAGGGCTGACCGCACCGCTGACTGACGTACGTACATGTCAAGCCAACTCCACACCTCCCAAGTCCAAATTTTGGAGTTTATCTATACCAATCCGAATTCGGATTATACACCAGAAACATCACTCGGCGTGTACTGCTCGTCACCAAGGCCGGAGCTGCCTCCTTCTGAACCGTACTTCATTTCTTTTCCTCATCTTTTTCTTTTCTACCAATCCAGCGGCGCCTTTGATTTCAGATGGATAAAAGATAAAATGATTACTAAAACAATTGTTGTTGCTGTTATTGTTGTTTCTTCTTCTTCTTCTTCTTCGTCATTGCGGTTTTAGGCACATACTGATTGTGCTTTGGTTTATAAAAAAATCATCTGATTGCACAAACTTTATCTCCTTTGTTAAAATTCACTTTGAAATGTATGTGCCTACGGTTGGATGGTCGGCTCCTTCATCAATGTCCGCAGATGTGGCATTGGAGATGTCCTTAAAGCATCTCTAGTCGATCGCCTAAAACCGGTTAGAGGAGTAAAAATCCGATTTTACTCTTCTAACCGGGACCTAACCGGTCGCGTAAAAGCTATACATTTTACTCCTCGCCGCTTCAAGCGAGTAATCGGGCTCAGAGTAAAACCAAAGCACGCCCCCCCCCCCCCCCCCCCCCCCCCCCCCACACACACACACAAATCCCCCATCGTCCTCCATCTAGCCAGCAACCCTCCCTCCTGCACCATCACCCGTGCCGCCATGGGCAGATCCGGTGAGCACTGTGCAGGCACATATTCCTCACGCCGCTGCCGCGGCGCATCCTTGAGAGCGGCACGATCTTCCTCCTGTGGCATCCAAAAAACAGTGAATTAAAAGCAGCCAACTAAGCTTTACTCCGCGGTATATCCACTATTTTTAGGGGATCGGCTAGAGATGCTTTTACATCTCACATCTCATACATATAAAGGCAGGCACACACACCTAATTACCATGAGCACCTTTAAAAGACTGACCCATTTGATCTTGAGATCCACAAAGTCACCGTAGTTCCCTAGTGTTTGATCTCTCTCAAACTACAAAATGCAAAAAGAAATGGAACTGGAGGACCACACCACATGGAACAGAAGGAACAGTGGAATCATAACCATACCTTACCCCTCTATGTGTGAAGAAGAAGATTCAAGGGGACAGGAGTCTGCACACACATTTAAACTAGTGTCAACAAGTTTAAACTGGTGAGTGCCAACAAGACCAGTAGGCAGGCAGTAGCACACACGGCAAGCAGTCTTAACAAATTACTCCTAAGATACTCCTCCTCCCTAATCCACTTGTCACTAATTTTTCTTTTACTAATTAGTACAGTACATTAGTACAAAAAATAACAGCAGAGTTAGTGGGCGCAATAACTAATCCGCCACCCTTCCCCCGCTCCTCCCCTCTTCTGCCATCGCCATTTATTTCCTCCTCCTGCTCCTCCCTCCCCTCTCGCTGGATCGCCACAACATTCTCACTCCCTCCCTCCCTCTGGATCCTCTCCTCGTCCCCCCACACTACACCGCTCTTTACTCAACTGCTCCACTCCCCACCGCCGCGCCCAACCACCCCCCACCGCCCCCGGCCCCACGCCGACGCCGCGCTGCTCACCCGGCAGCAGCAGCAACAGCGGCGGAAGCGGCCGGAGCATGGCGCGCTGATCCCTTCCCTGCTGCTCGAGCGGAGTAGCTTGGAACATGGGGCGGCATTGGGCCGGCGTCCTGCTCCTCGCCCTGCACTGCGGGGTGGCGGCGCTGCTCCCCCCCTGCTCCGCGGCATCGGCCCTGCCCCCTCCCATCGGCGGCGACGGTGAGCGCCGGCGTGCCCAGCTTTTTTTTTTACCTCGCCTTGCTTAAATGCTGTTCCTTTGTGACAAATTCGCGCCGCCTGTCGCTTCCCTTGTCCGGGATCACGCCTCCGCTCCTTTCCATCCCCCCACCCCCCGTTTCAAACCGCCGTCCTAAATTTGGCCCTCGTATCTTCTGTCCCGATTCCTCTTCTTTCCGCGAAATTACTGCCCAAAATTCGATTGTTTTTCCTCACCAGCATTTTTTCCGACCGACGAGCTTCGAATTCGTGCAAATTTGCCGTTTTTTCTCTGTCTCTGACATGACATGTTTGGCTGGATTTGTTTGCGGCAGCGTTGGCGCTGCTGGCCTTCAAGCGGGCGGTGATCGAGGACCCGCACTCGGCGCTGGCCGACTGGACGGACGCCGACGGGGACACCTGCGACTGGCGCGGCGTCGTCTGCTCCTCGCCGCACGGCTCCGTCGTCTCCCTGTAAGCAGCCAACTCTTCCAGATCTCACTCAAGCTCTGCTCTGCTCATCACTGCCACCACCTACCTGTCACACCAGCTCAACGCGCTTAGGTTGGGGGTAAAAGCCTAAAAGAGGGTTCGGTGACTACGATTTGTACTTTAATCTCCTCCCCAGAACGGAACAAAGTGGATTCGGTCAGCTGTGATGCGGATAGATGCTCGGTCATGTGGGAAATGTGCAGATGGCTTGTGAGAGTGGACTGATGTGCCAGTTAGATCAGCAGTCAGTCAGTCATTCATTCAGCAGTAGGTTTGGGCAACAGGGAAAGGCCAACCGAAATTTGTACTTGCATAATCTAATCAGTCGAAATCACGCCGGGATGAGACCGCTGATTACGACCATTGGATGATGAATTTGGCTTTGTGCTTTGCAGGAGGCTGTCGAACGCGTCGCTCAAGGGGTTCATCGCGCCGGAGCTCGGGCAGCTCATCTTCTTGCAAGAGCTGTATGTGCTGCTTCAGTCTTCATTGTGCCTTCAACTGTTCTCTCAAGGACCTGGTTTCGCTGAAGTGTCTCTGTTTTGGGCAGGTATTTGGATCACAACCTGCTTTTCGGCACTATCCCGAAGCAGCTAGGATCGCTGAGGAACCTCAGGGTCTTGGATTTGGGCGCTAACCGGCTTGCTGGCCCTATACCTCCTGAGCTGAGTGGACTGAACAGCGTGAGCGTAATGTAAGATACCGATTGCTTTGCTTCTACATTTGGAATTTTTAAGTTTGGCTGCTTCTTTGCTACTCAAACTAAGGCATGTTTCATTCATCTCTTGTAGAAACTTACATTCCAACGGGCTAACCGGGAACATACCACCGCAGCTGGGCAAGCTACCAAATCTTGTTCAGCTTAGGTTGGACAGGAACAGGCTGAAAGGGTCAATTCCAGGTGGCAATGCTAGTGGTTTTTCTCCTATGGCAGATACCGGGTCGGTGACTTATCCTAACTCCTTTTTTTTTTCTGTATGGCGCTAAATATATTACAGAAATTTGAATTATGTAAACTCAGTACTGATGGAAAATTGGATATGATGTAAGGATCATCAAATTAATTTGTGACATCAATAGATTCACGATTCATCAAAAAGAATAGACTGAACTGAACTTCAGAGTAATGATTAGCTAGAATAGGACCAAAAGGACGAATATCAGTGGTAATACTTGCTAAATTTTTCCATGAGCTTTTGTTACCATTTTCTGTTGATAACATGTTCATTAAATACACTTAACAAAACCAATATGTGAGTATGTGACCATGTTCCAGTAAATTATTACTATATCTGAATACTGTATGTTTGCTTCGTCAGGTCCACACCTCACAGTGGACTATGCCCGTCTCCTCGATTAAGCGTTGCAGATTTCTCCTTCAACTTCCTTGTTGGAAAAATCCCAATTTGTTTGAAGTATCTTCCAAGGTATTATTACAAAAGGCACCTCCCACTGTTAATATCAGTTAGAAGTCCATCCATTTACATGGCTAGTTTGCAGGTCTAGTTTTCAGGGGAACTGCCTCCAGGATGACTACTCTATCCGACAACGTGCTCATCAAATTTGTGCAAGTATGTGACCCAGCCTCTACAAGCTACACAACTATTGCAGTGTTAACTAGAAATGATGACATATTTCTTGAATTTTTTGCATGGACATTGGAATTCAACTCAGTTAATCCGACAAGTACTGAACATCATGCTTTATAATAATATACATGCTGCCCTTATAAAAATTTTCTGTAGGATTTACCATCACTGCTCATGAGGCATATTCATTTCTTCAAGGGTAGTTTTGATACTCAGGCAAAACCTTATGTTGAAACTCGTGCACCACCAATATGGGTTATAGCTATTTAATGTATAACTAGCACTTAGTAGTGGCCTGAGGTGAACTTCAACTTCCATCGACTGAAATCTACTCTTGTTTTAGGCGCGTCTACAGCTGCTAATTTAAAGGGATTCAAACGCCCTGCTTCTGAGCATAAGCATAATAAAGTGCAGCAACCGACTTGGCTTATTGTTTTGGAAATTGCAACCGGTGCTCTCCTGCTTGTTTTCGTGATCACTGCTGCAATTACTGCCTCCAGAAGCTGCAATCTAAAGCCTTCTATAAGAATATCATCATGGAGTAGATCAAAAAGTTGGAGCGACGAGATAACAGTACTCATTGGTTGGTATTAACTTTATCTTATAAATTGATTATTTTGTCTAAGATATATTGTTGCCAATGTGTTCATGCTTCTTTCAGATTCTGATATGCTGAAAAGTTTGCCAAAGCTGAGTCGCCAGGAACTTGAAGTAGCATGTGAGGATTTTAGCAACATTATTGGCTCAACTCCGGAGACTGTAGTCTACAAAGGAACAATGAAGGATGGGCCTGAAGTTTCTGTCATATCATTATGCGCCTTTGAAGGTCATTGGACTAGTCAGCATGAACTCTTTTACCAAAACAAGGTAGTGAATTTGTCTAAAATTGCGATTCAGAAACACCTTTTTTTAAACTCAAATAAATAAATAGATAAAATGGGATGAACATTGTAGGTTATTGATCTGGCAAGGCTGAATCATGAGAACATAGCAAAGTTTCTGGGCTATTGCAGAGAGAGTGACCCTTTCTCCAGGATGTTAGTCTTTGAGTATGCATCAAATGGGACGCTGTACGAGCACCTACACTGTAAGTCTATCTCTTCAATTTCGTTATGCTAGACTAATATTTGCATTTTCTGTGGTGTTGTAGATTTGACCTCATTTGTTTTTCTTCCTTCAGATGGGGAAGCGGCCCAATTCTCTTGGCTCAGACGAATGAAAATAGCCATCGGCATCGCCCAAGGTTTAAGGTATCTGCACACCGAGTCGCAGCCTCCGTTTGCTATATCAGAGCTGAACTCCAATTCAGTTTACGTTACCGAAGATTTTACTCCCAAGGTACTGCATGCTTTGCTTTTACCTGTAGACTAGTACCATCTCTTTGGAGCTTATCTTTCAGATGAATACACTGTCTAACATTGTGAAATGAACAACAGCTGGTCGACTTTGAGTGCTGGAAAATGCTGTTTTCGAGGCACGAGAAGGCGCTCGGCCACTTCAGCAACAAAGCCTCTTTCCCTAGCCGGGACTCTTCGGAGGATAAATACATGGACATCCAAGGCAACACGTTTGCGTTTGGAGTGATCTTGCTCGAGATCATCAGCGGGCGGCTTCCCTACTGCAAAGACAAAGGCTACTTGGTAGACTGGGTAAGCCGAATTGTTTCTCAACCTCATTGCAATAACAGTGCATGTCTTACTCAAAGATTGTGTAAAAGTAAAATGAAATGCTGGCACAATCTATCATTTCACTAACTGAAGAAGTCATTTGCAACAAAAGTTCAAACTGGTCATTCTGAATTTCTGATCCTCACCATTTCTGCAGGCCGTCAAGTACCTCCAGCAGCCGGAGGAGATCGGGAAGCTGGTTGACCCGGAGCTGACCAACGTGCGGACGGAAGACCTGGCGGTGATCTGCAGCGTGGTGAGCCGGTGCGTCGACCCTGACCCGTCCAAGCGGCCGTCGATGCAGATCATCGCGGGTGCCCTTGAGACAGGCATCGACCTCTCGGCGGCCGGCATCCTCAAGGAGTCGTCCCTGGCGTGGGCTGAGCTCGCCCTGTCGTTGTAGCACACGCCTCACCTCGTCCCACTGTAGATTTTCGTCAATTGCTAACACTGATCTGTTGCACGCCGCCTTCTCTGCCTCCTTGCCTCTACTTGTACTCCCTCTGTAAATAAATATAAGAGCGTTTAGATCACTTCTTTAGTGATCGAAGCGGTCTTATATTTCTTTACAGAGGGAGTACAACGCTTGCTAAAGTTGGTGAGCCAGTGGGCTGGGTTTAGCTTGGATTCTCTGATACCGCTTGCCCAGTTCGGCTGCCATGTAATTCTGTGTGCCTTAGTTGTAGTGTCAGTGTGGGGGCTCAGAAAATGCAATGCTGCTCCTTATCTAAAATGATGTTGCACCTTGCCCCAACCTTGTTTTTCTGTTAGGAGTTGGGAATGGATGGATGCTTTTCTCTAGATCTTGTGCGATGGTCTGTTGGACCGGCGCGTTTCGACATCAACTTCACGTTTTTGTCCCGGACATTGGTCAGCTTCGGGTCGACTAGCTTACTGATCTCCTCAGGCCTCTCGAGGTACCTGGTAGCCTGCAAGAATGTAGAGATTCTTTTTTTTTTTCAAAACGGAGGCAAAAGATTTGCCTCATCTCATTAATTAAGAAGAAAGAATGTAGTGATTCAGAATGTAGCCTGCGCAAAAGAATGTAGAGATTCTGAGTAAACAGTTGAAAGCTGGCTGCAAATGTAGTGATTCAGAATGAGCAGTTTGAAAGTTGGCTGCAAATTGCAACAACAGAGGAGAAGTAGGTCAACCAGGCAGGCAGGCAGACATTTCTGGTCTGGCAACAGGAGACTGTCTAAATTCCAAAGCCTTGTTCAAACTTCAAACCCAGGCGCAGGGAACATGGCAGAACGCCGTGCAGAAACGCATAGAATAGAAAGAGAGATGCTACACTTACAGGCAACTTTCAACGCGTTTAAACTTACGGACTGAAATGAAATCATCTGATTGGGAGGAGGAGGGCCCCATCTCCGAAATTCAGGGGGGAGGGATGAATTAGGCGCTGGCACATATGTCCGTACGACAGTTTCCGTAATCATCATCTGTAAGTGAAGCAATTTTGGAATAGAAATGAAAGCCAGGCTTGCCACTTGTGTGCATCATAAGTGCATTTTCATCAGATACATGGCCATGATCATCATCATTCGCAGCGGATCGGCACTCCCATCCCATGTCCTCTGCGGAAAAACGCATGGGCCTCGAGTCATCTGCAAGCAAGCAAAACTGTCTCCAAGATGCAGGCTGCCCCCTTTCTTTCTTTTCTCTTTTTTTTTCTTTCTGCCAAGAGAGTGTGCTTGTTTTATTGGGCTAGCAGGGGAGAACCCCATGCATCTTCCTTTTTCTGCAGTAGAAATGTGTAGGTAGTTTTCTTGGAGGGGGCAAGTGGTGGCCCTTGTCCCTGTTACAAGTTGATGGCACACCAACTAGAGATCCGAGTGCAAGTGTTTCCAGCTGAATCAGGCCAAGTGTACTTACTAGTCATACACAGATCCTACTTACTTTTTCTTTTCTTTCTACAACTGGCATAAGAGATTATTGCCAAAGCCTATTTTATTCTTAGCTTGAAGATGATGGCACACCAACTAGAGATCTCAATGGTCGTAGTGGTACGTGTCTCCAGCTGAGAACAGGGCAGTAGCACTTACCAGTCATGTCACAGATCCTACTTGCTATTTTTCCTTCAACTGCCAGAGTAGACTATTAGTATCAATTTATCCAAAAAATATACCTAGATTGTACATCCTTCTTCTTGGCAAACCCTATTTTATTCTTCTTGGCAAAGCCTGTTTTATCCTTAGCTAGATGATGATGGCAGGCACCCCACACCAACTAAACATCTCAGTGATAGTACTGGCCAGGAAAAAAAATAGTTGTGATCAATGGTAGCACTCATGCCACAAGCAAGTAGGTCTTCAAGGATTCAAGGCAGGCATGTGCTCCCTGGTCTTTCTGGTCTCCCTGCTGCCTCCTCCGCCCACCTTTCCCTCTCTGATGTTGCCGCCTTTTAATTCTCTTCAGCAAAATCATCATCAGCAGGTGGCCCCATCCATGGCTACAGCAGCCATGGCCAACATCTTATCATTCTTCTCCTCCAAATAATGTACTACTAACAATTTCAGTATTACAAAGATGTAATGGTTTCAGGCTAAGGCAGCCATGATCCCAACACCTGTTGCTTCTGCTAAGCATGATTGCTTGATTAGATTGCACTATCATTAGCAGAAAGTGTTGTTATTAGAGGACAAAAGCGCGGTACTTAATGATCTATCCAGGAAGCAAGCAGATGCTACACATGCTAGTGGCCTTTTGATGACGTGATGCTTTTGTAAAAGTTGTAGCTGGTAGGTAGTTAATGGGAAAGGAAGATGAGGCGGTGTCATGATTTGATTAATAAATAAACAAAGGAAAGAAGAAGGCGGCTTTTTTAAAAATGATGCTTTGTCACTTGTGTTGGAAAGATAATGCAGGTGCGCACCAGGTTCCAGGCATATCCGACAACATGCATAGATTCTGCAGAAACAAACTGGATTATTTCCGGTTAACAGTAGCCTGAAACCAGGCGTATAATTCAGTTTTTGTCTGGTTTGTTTAGAGGCAAACTGAACAAACTCAGCAGCTTATACATGCTGACATCTTTTGTTGTCTTTCAACAGTGGCAAATCTCTCAATGTAAATTAACATAAAGTGAAGATTGAAAAGTGTACCTTTCTAACTCTCTCTATCTTGTTGTCTTTCAACAGACAACACGCATAGATTCTGCAGAAACAAACTGGATTATTGTTAAAAACTGTCTCCTCAAACCAGGCTTATAATTCAGTTTTTGTCTGGTTTGTTCTTCATAGGCAAACTGGACAAACTCTTCCACAACTTGTAAATGCTCACCAATTTTTTCCTCTCTTTCGACATTGGCAACTTTCTCATGTAAATTAACATAAAGAGAGGATCAAAAAATGTACCTTTCTTTGACTTTGTATCTTCTGACATCATGTGTGTGAGCTGTGAAGCAGCAGGCAACCAGTGGTGTGTACTGGTGTGAGTCTGAAGCGAGTACAGCCAGCTTCCTTTCCTTTGAGGAGATCCTCCTAAGCAAGGACACCAAAGTCCCTCTACTCAATACTCACTACTCACTTGCACCATACCACATATCCCACAATGGCCAACTGGCACTGAGGACTGTTTGCTCTGCCTTGCAACTGAAGCCTATCCAATATCCATACAAACATACAAAGCAAAAATCAGACAGAAAATCTCAAGATCTACTGCAACTTTTTCTTCCTTGCAGTTTTTGTCCAGCTCCTAGTAGCTAGGAAGGGAAAAGAAATTGCTGGAAGAACAGTGCGATGGAGTACTAGAGTCAGAATCAACCAGAGCACCTTGGCCTGATGTGTTGTAGTTACTAGACCTAGATGTCCTGATGTAATGACAAGGGTACTGTGCTCTAGACTACACTTTTGGCCTCATGTGTTGTCGACTAGTACCATTGGGTGTGAGGACAGGGGTGGTGAGGTGAGTTTGGTGTGGAGTATTATGTGAGAGGGAGAGCCATCAACCACTCCCTACTTAATGATGATAGTAGCTACTTAGAGCATTGCTCTCATGGACATCACATATATGCGTCTATTAATATCTGCACATTTTTGTTTCAATTCTGCACGTTGTTGTTTTTCAGCAATCAGAAGTTGTGGAGGAAGCAAAGTACTAGTATGCTACAACTAAATCAAGATTCATTTTTGGCAGCACTACGTACTAAACCAAGATGGTTTTAATCATTTGTTAGCTCATAGTATCCCCCATATTTCCTCGCTTCTACAGTCTAAACTGATAGATCGGTGATGGTGAAACTATCCTGGTCTAATAAAGGGCTATACAGTCGGTAAAAAAGGGTGATTTTATTTATTCATCCAAAACAGGTCTTGTTTGGAAGCAGCTGCTACTATTAGCCATTCTTTCATTTACTTTAATGAGAACAGTTAGCCCGTACCGTACTGCGAAAGCACTGAACTCACTGATCAATCTGGACGGACAAGTTGCAACTACATTGAGATCTGCCTCAAGAAAAAATAAAGATCATTCATGGAACTGCTTCAGGTAGTGCGTACCTGGTTATTACCCTTGTGACCACTTCCACAGAGATTTTGTGACAAACCGCGCCAGTTTTCGCGGCGAGGTTTGGCAGCAAGTCCTCTGAATCATTGCATGATCTTGGATGTATAGTGCTAACAATAGTGTTCTTGCAATATGTCCGCAAAGAAGCTACTCTAAGCTTGATAAATTCTGATGATATGCAAACAGACATATTGAGATAATTCAAAGTGGTGAGACACAGGATTCAATAGGTTCTCCCATTTGGACTTGGACCGCTAGGAATCCCCCAATTCGGTTGTAAATCTAGGGACAAAGCAGGGGAGTTTGAATTGTCGCCCAACATCCTGCGCCCCGGGTAGCGTTGCGCCGAGAAGCGTAAGCAGTGTCAGGCAATATGGTCGCTTGTCAAAGATGAATGGACACGCAGATTTACTTCAGCGAGACAATCGTGTACCATATGTATTCATTAAAAACAGTGAAGAAAATCACTCCCAGCAACCATCTACTGCAAATCATCAAACATATCTCTTGAGAGTTGAGAGTTGAGACGAACAGAAAACACAGCCATTCCTTCATACCCAAACGACCAGCACAATCTTATCAAATTCAGGCATGCTCACGTCATTTATTTTTACCTTTTTTGCGAATCAGGCTTGCTCACAGTATAACTGGAAATTACCACAAACTTCAGGAAATGTATAAATTCGGCGTTCATCATTCCACACTATTACAAACCATAGGGAACTAGTCAATTCAGGGTTCAGCACTGCAAGATATTACAATACAGGAAACTATTGTTCGTCGTCCCATATTTTAAAAATCCATGCGCAATACATAAATTCAGCACTTAACATTCAACGATTTCGCAAACAATAGGAAACGAGTAGTTTCACTGTTCATCGACTTCGGACATGGCATTCTGCACCGTTCTTGCTGTATGACAGGATCGGTAGACAGCACCCTTCAGTCCCAGGTAACCCGGTATCAAAGAACCAAGCAGATGCGCCCAGACGTCCCACGTGTTCAGAATTCAGATGCTGGAAACATTGTCATCAAACTGTACAGCTGGTTTTTTGGCAGGTTAAGCCAAGGAATTTAAGATGCATAAGCAGAACTAGTAATGGCTCGTACTTATGGAACCTACATAGCGAAATTTTCCAGAATACACAATAGGAAAAGTAAGCATCATGGGGATCTATATGGTGTACCCAATCACTCATGCAGTTACTTGGTCCAATTTTTTTCTTCTGAATGTGCTGAATCTTTTGCCGGTTTGGATCTCCAATTGTTTCACACGATCTCGTGAGCACCTCATTGCAGCGCTCGAGTTCAAACTTCAAACTCCTCAAGGGACCGGAGCAGTTCTGGAGGCGACTGGATATTCGGGCAATCAACAGTGGACAGTTTCGTGAGGGCCTGGGGCAGCACTGGAAGAGACTGAATATTCGGGCAATAATCGATGGACAATTCCTCAAGGGACTGGGGCAGTACTGGAAGAGACCGAATATTCTTACAATATTTGATGGACAGTTTCTTGAGTGAGTGGGGCAGGGCTGGAAGAGACTGGATATTCTGACATAATTCAATGGACAGTTCCTCGAGTGATTTCAGGCGCACCATGTTATCTGGTAAGGTCACCCAGATGCATGCCGAAAGAGAGAGGACACGAAGTAGAGTGAAGACCTCAAAAACGGGAGCAGGCCCTAAGCTGCATTTCCAGAGCTTAAGTACTTGCAGGCACTTTAAGCCACCGTTCTGCCTACCCACCATCCAATTAGGGTATCTCGCTCCATTGTACCCGCAGAGTTCCAGTTTTTCAAGATCCTTCGGAGGGCATAGACCCTCAAGTACCTCTACTTCAACTTCTGGATTGCAGCTCTCCTGATCACAATCCCAGCATAGTTCTAGCTCGGTGAGTCGCTCCTTATCAGCTAGCTTGGCTTCAAGAGCTTCCTCACTGCTTTTAACATTTTCAACACCTCTAATGCGCAGACGGCCACGAAGCTGGTTTAGATCCCTCAGATGTTTTATATTGCAACCTCTTTCCTTACTTACTGTGAAGTATGGTCCTAACTCTTGGAGTGATGTCGACCTGGCAATGTTCACCAACTTCAAAATGCTGGCATTCCCTACATGCCGCAAGCTAACCAAATTAATCCCAACTTCATCTTTGGAGAGCGAAAGACGTTTGCAATTACCAAAATCAAGTGTCTGAATGTGGTGAAGTTTTTTAAAGGTCCTTGGTAAAATGAGACCATGTGATTTGCCGATCCTGTAAGTAAGGTGACGTATATGCTTGACACCAATAGGTTCTAAGAAATTGACATGCCAAGTCAAACCAAAAGTCACGTTCAGTACCCGCAATTTTTGCAGCCTCATGATTATATTCTTGAAAACTTCTTCATCACGTGGTGTCCATAATTTGATAACTTTAATGATGAGAGTGCGTAAATTTTCCAGTTGAAAAATCTTCATGGCAAGCTTCTCCCCATTATAAGTATCAATAAAAAGATGGCGAACACCTGGAGGAATTTCTCCTGTCCATCCATCCTCAATTCTAAAGCAATCGTGTCCAGCGATCCTCTCTGCTAAATCATACATCAGATCATGCATTAAATAGTAGTCCTCACCGCAGGACTCCTTTCCCCCATATTGCAGAAATGAGATTGACACAAGTTCATCAAAGTAATCCTGACCAACATCTTCCATTTCCTTACCTGCATTAGTACTTCTTATAAACCCTTCTGCCACCCACAACTTAAGTAACACATTAGGTCTGAAATGATGCCCTCTGGGGAACATACTACAGTAGGCAAAGCATTGTCTAATCTGCTCATTAAGATGCTGGTAGCTCCATGATAGAGCTCCCATTGTCTCGTTCAGTAAGTCCCGATCTCTAGCTCTTCTCCAAAACTCAACATTTTTTCTTTTACGTAGTTGTCCTCCCACTGTACTGGCTGCTAGAGGTGACCTCTTAAGCTTTTTTGCAATGTGAACCCCAATATTCCAGAGTGTGCTCCCAACTCCATCGTCTGCGTGCCTATCTCCAAGTGCATGGTACATGAATAGCTCAAGGAACATACTATCACCCAAGTCACTAATTGGAAAATTGGCACATCTCACATCAGGACCAAGATCCGAGAAGGCATCTACATTTCGACTTGTCGCTAGGATCTTGCTTCCTCTCTTTCCAATCTTGAATGGAGAAAGTAATTGTGGCAGATTCTGCTCGCCAACATCCTTGTTGCACCAGACATCATCTAGTACCAAGAAAAACCTTTTGCTAGTCAGGATATCCTTCAGTTCTTGTTGTAGCCTATCAAGACTATTAAGTTCACAATCATATCCTTCAATTGCCTCAAACATTCGCCTGTAAATGGCCTCGATGCTAGGTTTTTGAGAGACATGAACCCATAATAGAATGTCAAAATGGCCATCTTTTTCGGCTAGCTTGTCTTTTTCTTCCTGGGCAAAAACAAACTGTGCAAGGGTTGATTTCCCAGATCCAGCTATGCCATGAATTCCAACAACAGAATAACATAGACTGCTATTCATGTTTGTCTTACCATGACTGGCATTCTGATGAAGCATTTCTATGATCTTGTCACGATCCTCATCTCGACCAATTACCTTTACTGGGGAAGTTGCAGTGGTACATGCATTGGCTGCACTAGGCTGTCCCTTATTTACAGTGGGCAAGTTCAGCCATTCCAAAATTTGGTGTGCTTCATTTATAACCTTTTCTATTTTCTCCAGGCTCCGTTTTAATTGCTTTTTGGACATACCAGTCTCCTGCAAAACAAAATCACAGGCAAGGATCCACGCTTAATAACGGAAATAGGTAGTGCTAACACATTTTGGGGGAAATCTCTGGCATCCCGCCAACATATCCGCAAGCTAAAAGCTGAGTGCCACTTGCCTCGGTCAGCTGTGCCAACGCTCATTTTTATCCATTTTGTCCTTCCTTGTATGCTTTAAGCCTCTGACTAGTACTCTCGCTTGTCACAGATTAAGTGGATTTTCCAAAAAGCTGTAATGCATCAAAAGAGGAAAGAACCTGATTTTTCTAAGATTTGATAGCCCGACCTAAGTGTCACTAACAACTCAACACGTAGTTATACTTCAGTGGGAGCACTGGTTCAGTAAAAGAACAAGTTTGGAACATTTTATACACGATAAGTTTTGAGGGCGAGAGAGAAATCTGAAAACAGAAGAGCTTGAGGATGGCAAACGACCTTATTTGTTAGGGGGGAGACGGCCAGGGACTGGACCTTGTGCTTCAGCAAATCCATGGTACTTGGAGGCCCGTCTGAGGTGAGCTCGTAATCTTGGACCTCCTTCTTGAGGCGATGATACTCAACATCATCCAAGATGTCTTCAGCTTCGTAGAAAGCAGTCTTGAGGTCCTCGAACAGCTGCTGGAGACGAACCCTGTGAGGGCTCTCCGCCATCATCTCCATCACCCGCTCCAGCAGAAAAATCTTCGGCTCAAGTTTTCTCAGCTTCTCCGATGTGTCAAAGCTGACGAAGGAGGAGCATTTCTTGAAAAGGTCGGAGATGACCGGCGAGGCGACCCAGCCTACGGCTTTCAGGCCCCATCCTATGGCAGCAGCAGCAGCAGTCACCGGATCCGCCATTAGAGGCTGCTGCAAGTTGCTGCACCATTAGCTGAATAGCGGTCACTAATAATACGCATGGAAATGAAAGCTTACACTGGGGTGGATCTACAGAGTCAAATCCGGCGGTAGATTACCAAGGCCGGAAGCGGTGAGGGGCAAAACCGGCGGCCGAAGCAGGTCGGGGGAGACACTCGGCTGATGGGGGCTCGATTCCGTGGGAGGAGGAGGTAGGGGACGGCGCTCAAGGACTGGAGGAGGTTGCTGGAGTCGGTGTGCCTCGATTTCTGGCGGCGGCGGCGGTGCCGGAGACGATGGGGTGCATTGCGGCCAAAAGTGTGACACATGTGTGGCCTTGGAAATGTTATCCCAGATTCAGTATTGATGGGTTTTTTCTTTTCTCAAATTTTTTTTGAGGCAATTTTCTTTTCTCAAATGATAAGTGTCGTGTGGCATACCTGGCCATCCGTTGGGCCGGGCCGGGCCTAACCAAGCCCGAGGCAGAAAACCTACACCTGGGCCCGACCCAGCTCGGTCATCGGGCCTGGTTTTCAGGCCCAAACCCAGCCCGTCAGAGAAAAAGCCGATGGGCCTCAGGCCAGGCCCTTTCTTTAAAACACCAAATACCCAAGCCTAGGCCCGCCCCAATATGTGCTTCGGGCTCAAAACTCAGGCCCAAGCCCGACCCGTGGGTAAGCCCGGGCCGGGTCAGCCGGGCCAGGTATCCTGTGGCCAGGTATATGTAGCATGAGGTAAGACCATTTTGATGGTTTTTACACTAAAATTGCCATAAAAAACAAACCTAAAAAATCTAAAACTTGACATCCAAACAAAAAGTTATCATGATTCACAACTAAAATTGTCATTCTCGGATAACTAAACTTGCCATAAAAAACGTCATAACGGAATTGCTTTGTGGTCTTTTTTTAGGATAGTATTAATGTTTTCTTAGATCCGTCAATTTAACATCAAATATCTAGTGAATCATGCACTTAAATTACAGACCTTTTTAGCATTGCATCCAAGATTTTTAAAATTAGTTCACACGTTGATAAGTTTTGACGAACGTTTTTTCAGACAAAAGTTATGCTCCGGAAGTGAACTAATATGTGCTCGCAGACTGTAGATTCCACATAGATAAAACAAAATTGTGCTCCCACAACAAAGCAGAAATCCTTCACAAGGTGTAATATTCCAACATTTCTAATTTTTGGAATGTTATATTAAATAAATATTATTGATTTCTTGTTTGATTGTTGAGTGATTGATTGTGTGAAATTGAGTGAAAATTTGAAACTTTTGGAAATTGAATGAGAGACAATAAAAGAGCTTTCCCAAAACTTTCATTTTTTCATTTGATCTCCATGAATTCAAATTCAGTTGAAACACAAAACCCTAGAATGAAGATGACATGACTTCTTCCATCAAAGAAATGAAATTGGGTTTTTGAAAAGATTTGGATTCCATTTGAAAATATTTCAAATTCAGAAACTTTATGCAACTCAATGAGTTTCATGAGAGAAGATAAAATGACTTCTTCAAATTATAAGAAAGAGAGTTGGAAGTTTAAAGAACGTATTTGAAAGCCCTTTAGTTCCTTTTGAAAAATTCACTTTTTTTAGTTGAAATGGAGTTTTGAAGTTCAAATCCTCTAGAAACTTATTCAAAAGAGAGAAGGAATGTGACCCTTCAAATTTGCAGAAACAATTGAAATATATTTGAATAAGGGAAAACAGAAAAGATTTGAAAGTGGTCTGAAATTCAAATTCAAACCCAATTATGAGTTATTTGGTTTTATTAAAATTCATTTTTTCTGATAAATAAAAATACTGAAATGAGGTAAAATGATTCCTTCCAAGAAATAACTAGAATAAAATAAACTTGAAATTATTTTGGTATTTTAAAAATAACTTTTTTGGCTTTAAATGCAACAATACAACTGTTTGCGTCATATGAATTATTGTGAAGCTTATTTGAACTTAAAAAATTGTTCATCTTATTCTCTGTATTTTCTGAAAATTTTGTTATATTATAGGCCTACATAGCAGTTTTATTACATTTGTTTATTTTGATTTTCTTTTCTTTTCTGTGTTTATATATAAAAAAAGAAACAGGAAATGCTATTCATATGTACACTGTTCATCCTTGCGACCCGCTACTATTCCTCACACACGTGTGTATCATAGCAGCATTAGCTCAACCCAATTGCAGTACGCTTACATTTTTTTTCCTTTTAAGTTTTTTCCCTCTCACACATACTGTACACAGAAAGAACATCTCATATTGAATGTGATACCTCATAGATGGCTATTAAGACTTCCTTTTGGCAAATATTCCAAGCAAATCAACCTTTCCGCCTGCTCTGCAAAAACATATTTCCCATTGTACTCTAGACATACATTCTGTATTTCATAGCAGTAGCCTACACATCACACTGTATTGGGGTGCTTAAGCGTCATAAGATGATAAACTTCATCCTCAAACTGCTCCTGCAGGCCTGGCATTAATGTTGATACAATCTTCTTCACAGCAATCATGTTCCCATTTTGCTGCACTCCCTGGTTAAAGTTGATGTCCTATTAATTACTATGCAAGGACATGAGGTTTTGGGAACTAGTATAGTTAAATATATTTGAAAGGCGCACAAAGATAAATTTCAAACAATAGAAAAGATATGCTATAATTTTACCTTATATACTACGCCAGCACCACCTTGGCCAAGTATTCGCTCACGAGAGAAGTTATTTGTGATCTCTTTCAAATATTGTAGTGGCACACTGCACGGTTTTGAACTCTGATCTTGTAATATGCTTTCTAGGCTATTCAAACTACTACCTATCGGTTCAAAAGGGTGTGAAGCGATGATGTATACTCTGAGAACCAATGTCCCTTTCGCATGCGACCGCATCCGGCGCTTCTTGAGCACATGATGCATGAAAACGGCGTAATGGGCGGGAACCAATGAGGTCCCGTTGATTCTGACCTTCCCGAGGTCGAACTCGAAGGACCTAGAGCCGTCGTTAGATTTTCCGACATCGTAAACATATGTATCAAGAGCTAGCTCAAAGCATCTTCAGCCGTTGGCCTTCTAGAAAAGGCTAAAAATCGCTCCCTAGGGGTGCCCCAGTGCTAAACCGTGCACTCCGGGCGTGATGCCCCCCAGTCGCGACGCCCACGTTTTAAAAAAAAAGTCAAATACGGCGCAAACACGGCTCAAATTTAACGCAAATATCGACGAGTTCGTTCAAATTTAAACATATTTTACAAAAAAAAACTAGCACGGGCTGCCCCGCCGTCTCCATCGCCGCTCCTCGCCGTCTATCTCGCCGTCTACCTCGCCGCCCGCCGCCCGCCTTTGCAGTTCTACATGCCGAGGAGGCGGTAGAACCGCATGTAGTCGCCACCGTCGTTGTCGTTGTCGTCTCCGCCGCCGCCGTCCCTGCTGCATCTCTCCCCCGGTTGGCGTGGCGGGTTGGACGGTCCGGGGGCGTCGTCATCGTCGTCGTCGCTGTCGAGGACCACGATGTCGTGCTCGTCCTCGCGCCCACGCTTGCGGGCGGCGATCTCCTCGAGGGCCCGGCGCTGCCGGACCATCTCGTCGCGGAGGTAGTCGTCCCGCGCCCACCGCAGGGCGTCCTCATCGGAGAAGCCGCGCCGGGTTATCTCCTCGTACTCCGCGGGGACGCCGGGCTCCGGCTTGGGCTCGACGAGGACGAAGCGGCCGGTGGGGGGGGGGAGTCGCCGATGCGGACGCCAGAGCTGCGGGTGCGCACGCTGACAGGCGTGTCCTGGGGCTCCGGTTTGATGGGGCGGAGGCAGGGAGAGCCCGACGAGCGGCCGGACGAGGAGGAGGACGCCCCGGGCCGCTCCATGCGCCTCGGCGTCCAGGAGCTTCCACGGCGGCGTGAGAAGGACGGGAGAGCGGGGTACTCGAGGCGTGGCGTGTTGCCGCCCTCGATGTACTCGAGGACGGCCTCCAACGTGCGGCCGGGCACGCCCCACCACCGGCGCCGGCCCTCGGAGTTGAGCCTGCCGGAGGGCACGACGCCGTTGGTGGCCTCGAGCTGCTCGGCGTGACGGCAGCGTTACGCGTGGCTTGATGGCGTGGCGGCCGAGGGGACGCGCGTCGCCCGGCCTTCACTGCGCCGCCCGTGAGGCATCAATGGAGGCTGACCGGCGCGGCAGCGCGCAGCTTTGGCATTGATTCGTCGCGGGAAACGAGGCGATGAGGACGACGAAGCGGCGAGAAGAGAGTCGAGTCGCTGACGCGGCTGGCCCGCGGCTCTTCGCGCCAAAAACGATTCGCCCGGCGCCCCCGAGCGACCCCAGCGCGCCGGGTTCGGGTTGGGTCCGCCGGCGCCAATTTCGGCCCGAGCCGGCGAAAACTGGGCCCTTGGGGGCGCGACTGGGCCGATTTTTTGACGCCGGCGGCCGAAAAATCGTCTGGGGGGCCTTCTTAAGAGCGCGGCTGAAGATGCTCTCAGAAAGACGTGATGGATAAGACACGTCGAAGCAAAAGCGCTCATTCCACACTGGGTCCAATGTCTTCTCCTTAAGGCTGGTCATAGTGGGGCGTAACTTAGACTAATAACATGCATATGTTACTAGTCTATATTACTACCTCTATAATGCATAGTATTATACATTAATATCATAGCTGGTCTCATTTATTGCCATGCATGACACATAGTAGCACCATATTTATTATGTTACGATATCTACCAATGTTACTATAACTATCTCTCTCTTTTTTAATTGCCTGCCACATAAGCATGTTCGTTAGTCCTAAGTACATGATACTACTTATGTTACCCCACTATGACCAGCCTAATGGCCGTGCAGAAGCGTTGGCCGTCAAATTTGAGATCTACACACGCGCTGGCAGATCCTTTACCGTACTTGGGGGACAGTCCACGCGCACTTGCCACCTCCACCACCAACTTGTATGTCACCATTGCCTCTAGTGACGTTGCGGTTTACTTGACTATTTGTACTACACAAATGAGAAGCACCATCGTCGGTTACAAGTATAAAGATGTGCAACCAAAAAATCTTTCGAAAGATACTTCTAATTTAAGCCAAAACTCGTTATCATAATATACTCAAAAGATGTGCAACCTAAACACATCTTGCAAAAGATACTCCTAATTTAAGCCAGAGCTCGTTATCATAATATACTGAAAAGATGTGCAACTTAAACATCTTGCGAAAGATGCTCCTAATTTAAGCCAAAATTCGTTATCATAATATACTCAAAAGATGTGCAACCTAAACATCTTGCGAAAGATACTCCCAGTTTTAGCCAATACATAGAGTGGAGCAGTACCTTAGACGATGGTTTTGGAAGAGTAAACTGCAAATATTTCTCCAACAAGCAGTAGCAAACGGCGGGCCAAGGAATATTTTGAGTTAGTGGAAAAGATTAAACCTTCAATGGAAGTTCGGATACGAAATACGATGCGCCGGCCAGTCCGTTAGAGCAGGTTGACGCAGCAGGAGGAGGAAGGAGGAAGGAGGAAGACAGCCTCAATGATATGCCTGCGAGAGGAGAATGCCGTGTGCTTCGGCAGAGTTAATTAAGGAGCCGGCCGGGCTACAAGGGGTGTGCTCGGCCGAGAGGAGAATGTTAAGAGCTTCTAATTAGCTTAAAAACAGCAAGAGAACTTTCCAATCATGGGCAAGTTTGAAGATTTGGTGGCTGGGCACTGGATAAGGCCGGGTACTTTTTTCTGCCCGGCCTGCAGGTCATACTACACACCGAGTGGGAGCATCAAAAGGCCGGCAGCTGAGTCAAACGTATGGCCACGGAGCATCAAAGATGATAAATCTGGGGCTGGCATGGTCCAAAACATGCATCGGAGATGTGAGTGCCGGCAAAAAATATTTTCCTCAAGCTTGGAATAGATAAGCGAGCAAGCAAGTGCTACACTGACTCCAGCGCATTCTGAACCTTGGACAGGTGCTCTCGCTCGGGTGAGTTCTGCCGGCTGTGCCAATCCATCGTAAGCAACCATACGGAGGCTGTTACATAAAACGAGAGACGGGACTTTTAAGTGGTATATAAATCCTGTCTTATTGCATCTTCAATCGATCACTTATAATTTAGGCCTTTATATGGACTTTTATTCTTTAACTTCTTATATTTGCTCCGCTAAAAAAAGTGGTATCAAGCCGAGCGCCTAAACTTAACTCCTGAAATGAGCTAGACTCCACATGGAAGCCGAGAGTGGTTTTTCTACACCCCAGCTCAGTGCACCCACGGTAGAACCACACAAGAAAACATATCAAAACAGTTCAAAAAAATCTGAAACTTTGTGGGAATGATTATCTACAAATGTTATTGACACTTGCAAAGTTTGGCGGTCAAATAACATTCGAGGAGCTCTCTACAAAAAAAACAAAATGATCATTCACACAAATGTTCAGAATTTTTTGAAATGTTTCGCTATGTTTTCTTTGCGTGGGTGCACCGAAGGTGGGTGCAGCCACTACTTTCCCCATGGAAGCCTCTTTCCCTCTTCTTCTTCTTACTTCTTCCTTCTCCCTCCTTCCACACGGCCAACAACTACTTCTCGCCACTCGATGATATTCATGAGCTAGTTAGGACCTAGGATAGATGCAAAGCAATTTGGTAGAATCTCACCGTGCGCAATCGTAAGCGTGTGCGACAAAGTGGGAAAATTATTCCTCCATGAGCAATGGCTTGGGTGTTTCTTCGTCTGAGTGGGACAATGGGTTATTCCGTTCATCCTTCTCCTAGTCCGGCCATAGTGTCGTCAGCCGGCGGCCACTTCTCTATGTGGGTGTTCCTCTATCCTGTTGCACCTTTACTCGTGGCCGGGGATGGCATGGGGAGCGCCGCCGGGTTCGCAACGACGAGGAGCGCAGCCATGGCCGGAGTGGATGCAGCCGAGCGGGGGAGAAAGATGATCGAGGGAGTATTGAAAGTCGGGGCGGCCGTGGAGTAAAAGTTTCACTCCAAGGAGATAAGGGATTGGCTAGATGTGGTTTAAAGGAGTAAAAACAATATTTTACTCCTGTAAATGTTTTTAAATGATCGGTTAGAAATGCTTTCTTAGTTCGGGCCAGATATGATTGTTTCTCTTTTCTGTTGCCTGGTTTCCATTGTTTTCTAGACTATTGTTTTTCGGTCGTTTGTACTATGGGGCTGTTTCGTCGTTTGTATTATGGGGCTCTGCCCTTTCTTCTTTCTGTAATTGTGACATGCAGCTCTCCTACATGGTTTGAAAAAAAAAGTCCAAGGATGCATGAAAACAGAACTTCACTATAATGAGGTCATTCACAGCAAATGTCTTACTCAAAATTGCATAAAAGTAAAATGAACCGTAGAAACAATCTATCACCAACTGAAGAGGCCATTCACAAGAAAGTTCAAACTGCTCGTTCTGCTTCACCACATTTTTTGCAGGCCATAAAGTATCTCCAGCAGCCCGAAGAGATTGGGGAGCTGACAAACGTGCGAACCGAGGACCTATCGGTGATCTGCGGCACGAGATGAGCCAGTGCGTCGACCCCAACCCGTCCAAGCGGCCGTCGATGTAGATCATCATGGGGGCCTGGAGACCGGCATCGACCCCTCAGCGACCCGCATCCTCAAGGAGTCCTCCTTGTGTGGGTAGAGCTCACGTTGTCATTGTAGCACACGCCTCACCTCGACCTATTGTATATTTTCGCCAATGCTAACACTGATTTCTTGCACGCTGCCTTCTCACCTCCTTGGCTCTATTTATAAATCGCTTGCTAAAGTTGGCGAGCCGGCGTTTTGGGTTTATCTCAGATCCTCGCATAATGCTTGGCCGCCATGCAATTCCGTGTGGCTTAGTCGTGTGGGGGCTCAGAGATGCAGTGCTGCTCCCTTCCTGACATGATGTTGCACCATGTTCTGTGTTTGATTGTGTTGGACAGTTTGTGTGGTGAATGTCATGGGGGGCAGTGGTGACGCCTCCGTGTTTGCCGGTCATTAGAGTTAAGGATAAGCCAATGCCATTCTCTAGATCCCCTGCGATGGTCTGCAATGACAGTCTCTGAGAACGGCGGGGTTCGAGGCCTCGTCTCACCACGTTGCAGATCACAGCAAGCTCCTCAGGTCTCACGTTGGTCAGCTCCGGGTCGACCAGCTTACTGATCTCCTTCGGCTGCTGGAGGTACTTGATAGCCTACAAAAATATGTAGGTAATCAGATTGAGCAGTTTCAACTTTCGCTACAAATGCAATAAGAGGTTGTTTCAACATTTCATTTCATGTTATATATGATTTTTGAGGTTGGGGAAATTCATATCGGCTCACCCAGTGAACCAAATATCCGTTGTCCTTGCAGTAAGGAAGCCCTCCACTAATGATCTCCAGCAAAATCACTCCAAAAGCAAATGAATTGCATTGGACTTCACTAGGCATGTCCTTCAAAAAGTCCAGGTGACCAGGGAAAGAGGATTCATTATTCAAGTGGCCGAGCATCTTCGAATGCTTGGAAAACATTGTTTTCCAGCATTCAAAATCAACCAGCTGAAAACAACCAGGGGGAAGTAAAATGGTCAATGCACCAACTTAGATAGTATATGCACTTGAAAAATAAGCTTGCGAGGAAGATTAAGGAAATACACGCATATGGTACCTTGGGAGTAAAATCTTCTGTAACATAAACTGACTTGGAGTTCAACTTCGATATAGTGGATGGAGGTTGCAGCTCACTGTGCAAATACCTTAAACCTTTGGCAATACCGATAGCTATTTTCATTCGTCTGTCCCAAGATAATTGAGCTGCTTTCCCATCTAAAGGAAATAAAATATCGAGATCAAATTAATTACGACCCATGTAAAATGCAATAATTGGGCAGAATATAACTATACACAAAAGAGGCTGCCTTACGGTGTACGTGCTCATATAGGGTCCCATTTGATGTGCATTCAAAGACAACCATCCTGTAAAATGGGTCACTTTCTCTGCAATATCCCATGAACTATGCTATGTTCTCATGCTTTAACGTTGCCAGATCAATAACCTAAAAGATTCTCCATTTAGTTTCTTGAGAAGTCCAGACAAATTATTTTTCTTTGCTCTATATAACTGTAGAAAGCTACCTACTAGACAAATTATTTTGGCTAGTCCAATGATCTTCACGGGCACATAATTGTATAATAGAAACCTCAGGCCCATCCTTGATTGTTCCTTTGCAGACTACAGAGCCAACAATGTTGCTAAAATCTCTACGAGCTATCTGAAGCTCTTGGCAACGTAACTTCATCAATTTTTTCGGCATACCAAAATCTGCAGAAAGCATGAATAAGTACATTACAATAATATATGGAAAGCAAACCAATCGATTTATTGAATACTACATTTATTTTAAAACTTAATACTAACCCGTACTTCCAAAACATCCAGATGATGTCTCCACATTTGTAATGTCAAAGTCAATACTTTCCAGACCTTGAAGCATATTGATAATTTTCATCATTCGAGGCCTTTCTGCACGCTCAAAGTTCATGCAGATTAGAGCTACCTGATTCGAATATCCAATTCCGAGCCCAGGCTCATCTGCACCCGCTCAAGAAACAATTCATACAAAATTCAAAAATATTAAAAAAAATCCAAATTTTTTGTGCAAGGGAGATAATTTGGTGCGTGAGGTGCACTCCAAATTTCAGAGCATTTGGATATTTGAGTAGCTCTCGGAAAAAAAGACAAATTGGGTCAGAGCAGTATATGAACAATACATTATTTAACAGACCCCAAATTTGATTGTTTTTTGCCGAGAGCTACTCAGATTTCCAAATGATTTGAAATTTGGAGCGTACATCAGGCACCAAGTTATCTACCATGCCAAAAAATGGAATTTTTCAAATTTTTCTAGTATTTGTTTTGATTTTTTATTGAGCGCAGGTGCAGATGATCCCGGGAGCAAAAATGCCTCACTCTGAATGCATCTTTTTATCTGTTGGCATTCTATTTCTAGGGACCTATATCCGGGTGCTCTCTCTAGGGTATTTCTCCATTTCTTAAGTGCCTGTAAAATCAGAACAAATAACTAAAATATGAGCACGAAAATGTAACGTGCAACATCATCTCTTTAGAGAAGGATCTCTATCTTAAATGCGAAACAAAATTTTCTTACATCCTCGATAAATTAATATGAAGAATTTGGAGTAACATCCACGTAATCCCTCCGTCCCGTTATTATCTCCAAGATTATTACACCCAAACTAAATATGTCTGACTTTCGTGTAATTGCACCGCTATGTAGGAATTCTGGCGCCATGTAACCGCTGAATCGCATCACGGACATAAACTTGAATTGTTAACGTGAGTGTAAATGGAACATATCTTTCTTACGAAAAAGGAAAGGTAATGCATGACATCAACACACAGTGTTCCATCACGAGATGAAGTGCAAATAGTTTGTTCTTTGTCAAGAAGTCTTGATACACCGAAGTCTATAAATTTTTGGCTCCATACTGTTAGAAGGGAGAAAGGGTTTTGGTGGAATTGTCGTTGTATTGCTTGAGCCTCATGGGCATATATATAGGATTACATGATCATCTTGGAGTACAAGGCACGGTAGAATAATATCCTACGCTATCCTAGCTTTCCTAATAATCACGATGCTCAACATCCCCCGCAGTCACAACGGTAGCGACGCAGACGGTGAGACTGGAGAAGAATCCGAAGGCAAGCCGACGGACACCCCCCTACAGTCGTAACGGTCGACGCATCGCGGAGTCGTGGCGTTTGTCGATGTAGCGAGAGCCGAGGGTGGTGTAGCCGTGGTCGAGGTAGCCGCGCGTAGAATGTCGTGGTCGATGTCGAGTCAGGGAGCCGGTGTCGAGGATGTCGCCGTGGAGCCGCAAGCGCAAGAGCGCGCCGAGTTAGCATGGGCGCAGTGGTGTCAAAGTAGTGGTGCGCCGGGAAGAAGACGTTGTTGACGACGCGTCGCGGCGGGTTTGCCAAGCCCGGGGACACATCATAGACAAAGGCACACACCGGTGTTGCCAGCACCGGGCATGCGTAGACGGACGAAGACGAAGTTGACGAAGCGCCACACCAGGCTTGCCAGGCCCGGGGAAACATCATGGATGAAGGCACGCATCGGTGTTGCCAGCACCGGGCATGCATAGACGAGGACCTGCACAAGTTGTACGCCATGTCACAGGAGTCGGAGAGGCCAGCAAAGAAGGACTCGACGACGGTTGTGGCGTCAATCAGCGCGGAGCCGATGTCGCCTGCGGTTGTCGGAGTAGACGAAGTGGTTGGGGTTGATGACGGCGACGCTGGCGACGGGCCGGTGCTGGACGAAGACGAAGGAGGTGGACGGGCGGCGGCGGCTACGTGGGTAGCGGCGGCGGCCAAAGAAGAGTGGCGGCGGCGGCCTGACGGCGGCGGCGGCGGCTAGGTTAGGAGCGCGGCGGCGGTGCTCGAAGTAGGCGAAGAACCCGACAGCATGACGAAGACCGGCACGGACGGTGGCGTTCCCGCGCCATGGGAGGTGGCGCGACGCATACCACGGAAAGTCAACGCGCGTGGACGACGAAGTGGACGGTGGGCCGCCGCACTATGGCCCGAAGGGGCGACGCAGCGGCGGCGGGCAGGTCGGGGTGACAGCGGGAAGACCTCGGGGCGGCGGCAGGGACCGCGGGCCGCGGGGCGACAACCCGAAGGGGCGGATCGGTGCAACCGCGGGGACGGCCTTTGGACGGCGGCATGGACCGCGTGCCACGCTCACTACGGCCCGACGGGGCGACGCAGTGGCGGCGCGAGGGTCGGTGCTGCCATGGGGACAACCTGGAGCGGACAGTCTCTGGGCGGCGGTGGACCGTGGGCCGTGGTACTATGCCCCGAAGGGGCGACGCAGCGGTGACGCGGGTCGGTGCAGTTGGGAGAAGAACCACGGGGCGGCGGCGTTGCGGCCCGACGGGGCTACGCAGCGGCAGCCCATTGCTCGATCGGTAGAGGGGCGCGCTGAACTCGGGACGGTCTTCACGGGGCCTGCGGAGGCGCGCGCAACCGACGGGCCAGGTCGGTCACACGGCGTAGATGAGGCAGATCGCGGCGGCGGGCGAATGATCAATCCGATCACGCGCGAGGTTGGAGACGCCGTTCGGTGGAGGCGTGGTGGCGGCGGAGTTCAAGATGAAGCCGGCGGCGGCGGGCGACAGGGCGGCTATGATTGGCCGCCACATGGCGCGAGGCCGCCGGGTCGGGGTGAAGCAGGTGTCCCGGTTGGAGCAGGGCGGTGACGACCGGCGTAGATCGACGGGCGAGCCGTCGCACGAAGGGTGCCGGTGTAGAGCCGCCGCATGATGCGAGGCCGCTGGGTCGGGGCGACCGGCGGGCCGACGCAAGGACGCCGCGCGAGGCCGCCGGATCGGGGCGACCGACTGGCAGACGCGCGGACGATGCGCGAGGCCGCCGGATCACTGAAGAAGCCGGCCGATCGCGCCGGTGTTGGAGTAGAGGCGCACGGGGTCGATGGCGGCGGTGGGCGACGCAAACCAGATCACATAGACCGGAAAACCTAAAAGTAGACGCCGATCAAAGCGACCGGCGAGAGAGAGAAAACCTGGATCAAAGGATCAGGAAAAAGACTCTCTAGGGCAGCCGACCAACACGGCCGGCGGACAAACCCTAGGTATGGGCGGCGCGGCCCCCGGCGGCGGTCATGGAGGCTGACCGCCCCGGGGGCGGCGCGCAGATGCGGAAGCGGCGGCGGCTAGGGTTTAGGATCGACTTGCGATAGATACCATGTTAGAAGGGAGAAAGGGTTTTGGTGGAATTGTCGTTGTATTGCTTGAGCCTCATGGACATATATATATATATATATATATATATATATATATATATAGGATTACATGATCATTTTGGAGTACAAGACAAGGTAGAATAATATCCTACGCTATTCTAGCTTTTCTAATAATCATGATACTCAACACATACTGTCATCGAGCATTATGTTGGCAGGTTTTAGGTCCAAGTGTACAATAGGTTTATCATTTTGCTCATGAAGGTGACGTAAACCATTGCAAATCCCCATGATTATTTTGTAACATGTGCTCCATTCAAGTCCAGAAGATTCATCTGCATTGTAACCAAAATATGCTACCTTAAAAATATATTGTGTTCTCACTATATGTGAATAAAATTCCCTTTTATGATCTATGCTCAAAGTTCAAAAAACTAGAGTCTCGAACAGATATTAAAAAGAGAAACAACATCCCATATTGAATGTGGTACCTGATAGATACTTGTCGAGGCTTCCTTTGGGCAGATACTCCAAGCAAAGCAGCCTTTCCGCTTTCTCTGCAAAAACATATTTTCCATTGTACTCCAAACACGCATTCTTTATTTCGTAGCAGTAGCCTATACATCGCACTACATTGGGGTTCTTAACGATCATAAGATGATAAACTTCATTCTCAAATTGCTTCTGTGGGCTCGGCATTAATGACAATACAATCTTCTTCACAACAATCATTTCCCCATTATGCAGTACTCGCTAGTCAAAGCTGATCTTGCATTAATTACTATGTATGGATATGCCTTTTTGGGTCAACTATAGTTCCATATGTTTGAAAGGTAGACAAAGGTAAGTTTGACACAAAGCAATACACACAACGGTAGACTATCCTTATATACCACACCAACACCACCATGTCCAAGTATTCGATCTTCAGAGAAGTTATTTGTGATTTCTTTCAAATGTTGCAGTGGTATACTAGGTGGTCTTGAACTCTGATCGTGTAATATGCTTTCCAGATTATTAGAACTATTGATCATCCCAAGAGTGTTTAAAGCTGCAATGCACATGGGTCATCAGTGGTATATACTTTGAGAGCCAATGTCCCTTTGACACACGAGAACATCTGGCGCTTATCCAGTTGATAAGGAATAACAACAGCATCCGAGAAGGGCACGAATGAGGTCCGAGCAATTCTAACCTTGCCAAGCAAGGACCTGGAGCCTTCTCAACAGGTTTGTTGACATAGCAGACACATGCTTCACTTAGAGTTTTCCTTCTTTTCAAAAAAAAAGTAGACACATGCTTCAAGAGAAAGCTCGGGAAGATGCGACGGATCAAACAAGTGAAAGCAGAAGCGCTCGTTCCACACTGGGTTTAGATCCTTCAGCTTGACAGTCGTGCAAAAACGCTGACCACCAAATTTAAGCTTGACATAGGCACTCACAGAACCTTTCCCGTACTTAGGAAACAAATCTTGAGCACTTGCCACCTCCACGATCAACTTGTGTGTCGCCATTATCTCCAAGGATGTAGCAATTTACTGGACCGTACTACTCGAATGAAAAGCATCATTAACATCATTAATTGCCTACAGTTACAACTTTGTGAACTGCCTCCGAACAGTATTAAACACTCAACATAACTAGCTAATTAGTTTTTAACATTAAAAAATATATGTATTCCCTCAAGATGTCGAATCATTGTCGCCGCTTTTCTGTGCACCTTCTATCTGGGCCATCCAACTTTGCATCAAGTTTCGTGCTCTGGCACTACAGAAACTCTTTGTGTTTGTACCCAACAAAACAACATATAAAGTTTGAACTTTGCAACTATGTTCTCTTCGCGGATGACTCCCTGTTGGTGATGGAGGCTAGTGTACAAGCGGCTCAGACTATAAACGCATTGCTGCAAGTGTATGAAGAGTGTTCAGGACAAGTAATAAACCGGGATAAGTCTTCGGTAATGTTCAGCGCCAATGCTAGCCATAGCTTCAAAAATTTGATGATGCAAGAACTTCAGCTGGGTACTGTTGCAAATGGAGGGAAATATCTTGGGTTGCCAACCTAAGTGGGAAGAGCTAAAAAACAGTGCTTCAATTACATCAAGGACAAGATTGCAGGACGTCTTCAAGGAGGGATTGATAGGTGCCTCTCTATGGCGGGAAAGGAGATTTACGTGAAGGAAATCGCGCAGGCAATCCCTACTCATGCGATGGCATTTTTCGATCTGACTAAAGGACTATGTGATGAAATAAGCCAACTTATAAATCACTATTGGTGGAACGGACTGGGAGAGGAGAATAAGATGCACTGGATTGGCTGGGAAAAAATGAAGTTGCCGAAGAAAGAGGGAGGGCTGGGTTTTTGGGATCTACACTCTTTCAACATGGCCATGCTAGCTAAACAGGGGTGCCGGCTCGTCCAAGACCCAAATTCTCTCTGCGCTCAAGTCCTCAGAGCAAAATACTTCCCAGCGGGCGATGTCCTTGCAGCGGAGCCGGTAAAAGGAATGAGCTACGTGTGGCGAAGTATTTTAAAAGGGCTCGAGGTGCTGAAGGAGGGACTTATTTGGAGGATTGGAGATGGAGAAAAGGTGAGAATTTGGGAGGATCCCTGGATACCAAGAGGCATTACCCGGCGCCCATCTTCTTCCCAAGGACAAAACATTCTTTCTCGAGTCTCGGAACTAATTAATCCAATCACCGGGACATGGGATCAAGGGCTGGTACAGGAGTGTTTCCATGAAGATGATGTTATGGCAATTCTAAGCATACCGATTAGAGAGAAAAATGAGGATTTCCTGGCCTGGCATTTGGACAGCAAAGGCATGTTCTCTGTAAAATCTGCTTACAAGCTCCATGTAGATATGATGAAACGGGAGACAACCAGGCAATCGGGGCAAAGCTCGAATATTGCACCCCAGACTACAGAGATGTTCACTTCCCTTTGGAAAGTGAATTTCCCACCGAGAGTACATCACTTCCTTTGAAGGCTTGCACATAACAGCCACCCTTTATACATGAACATCGGACGCCGTGGGGTTGAACTGGGCACCAGATGCGCAGTCTGTGCAAAATACTTTGAGGATGGCGGCCACCTATTTTTGAACTGCAAGTTTGTGAGGCACCGTTGGCGCGCTCTTCATCTGGAAGACATCCGAATCCAATTGTCCAACCTGCACTCGTCACAGGAAGTCATCCAGGCTATCCTGCAGCTCCCTGGAGAGAAGAAACTACTGAGCATTGCACTTCTTTGGCTGTGGTGGACTGAACGCAATCGTGAAAGGCACGGGGAAAAGAGACTCAAAACTGAAGCTTTCCGCTATACTGTCCAGCAGCATGCAAATGAATGGAAGACTTTCCTTTCATCAAAGCCTGCAGTGCAAACAAAATATCAATGTAATTGGGTGCCACCCCGACAGGAATTTGTGAAGATTAATGTTGATGGTGCTTTCTCAAGGAACTCAGGGAATGGCGGCTGGGGTCGGATATTCTGTTCGCGGCTGCGGGAGCGGCAGGTGTTTTGACAGACGCCCTCCATGCTGAAACATTGGCGCTCATGAATGCAGTTGATATGGCCGACCAGCTTGGTGTGGGCAGAGTTCAGTTCGAAACTGATTGCCAAAATCTTGTCCAAGCCGTTACCTCCAACAGCTATGATCTGGCTCCTCTCGGTAATTTGTTCGCACAAATCAAAGATAAGCTAGGGACCCAGTTTATTCACGCACAAGTGTTATACGTACCCCGAGAATGTAACATGCCAGCACACCTGCTGGCCACTATGGGTGCTGGGCTAGCTCAAGGTGAGCGACGTGAGTGGTTTCATAGCTACCCGGTGGATGTACCCCGTGCTGTAACCGACGTTTCAGCCGTGACATAAATGGAATACGTATGTTCCATCTAAAAAAAACACAAGTACTACAACCAAACCGAGCAAAGCCTAAAAGGAGGCAAAACCAACCAAATCCTCTTGGTATTAAGCATGCGGCAATCGGTAAAGCTAACTGCTCAACTGTTATTAGTTCTCCAACAAGCAGTAACTAATCAGGCACAGCAAACTGCAGGATGGAGTGGAATGGACAGAGGAAAAGATTAAACCTCGGAACGATCAATCGAAGTTCGGATGCGCCGCTCCAGTTCAGCAGAGTCAAGGCCTGAGAAGGGGGAAGACGAAGATGATGACGAGGACGGGGACAACTGCAATCGTGGTTGCTTACGTGCTTCGATGGAGTTAAGGTCGAGGGACCACGCTACAAGGGGTGCCCCGGTGGAGCCCTCAAGGCGACGAGGGCCCTCCAATTAATGGTAAGTTTGGACATTTCGTGACATGGCAATGGATAAAGTCGAGTACAGGTTCTGCGTAGTATCATACTTAGCTGAAACATCATGGCTGTCAGCTAAGTGGATCATTTGGCCGATGTGAATTAACCCGGTATCCAAACTATGAAGATTATTAAATAAACAAAAAAAAACTAGACATCTACATCAATGCGATGTACAATCATACATTAATAAGAGATTACTAGCAATAAAATGTTGGGGCAGATCTCTCTAGACGGAGGTAGAAGACACACCGTCTTTTTTTTTCCGGCCGCACGTACAGTCTTTTTCTTTTTATCTCAAACTGGCTAGCACTTGCCCCGCTGATAAACAGGATTACGGCTGGCTTTATAGTCTTAGCAGCAAACGCACCGCCCACACTTCTGCCAAGATGCAGCCCACTCCACCCTGCTGCATGCACGGGCGCTATCCGCATGCCCACGACGTGCTCAACGCGCACGCCGCATCCGGCTCGCAACGGATCAACAGCCTAGCCTGTCTACCGTGGCCACTACACCACACATACATGCGCACACACGCACACCACACACGCACACTCGCCACGGTTCCGCTGCTTCAAAGAGCTCCTCTAATACCTCGGACAACGAGCTTCTCCGACTCATCTTGTCTTTCGTCCACCATCGTTTCATTACGCACCACTTACTAAACCCAGTATTGCATAGTGTGCAACCTTTCTTTAATCATGCAGCAAGCTGTTTAATTATGCACCACCTAATTAGCCCACATAGGACACGTATTCCTTCCTTTAGTGGGACTCATTCTCTTCTTCTCACGTCATCATTCACTATTTCACTTATTGATTCCCAAGCTGACTTATTGAGTTGATCGATAACAGGTAACTCCAAAGCGTATATAAATTGGTGGTTTTGGTTCTAAGAGGGCGAGGTGGTACTATTTAATGATAATAGAACGAGCATGACTTATTGAGTTGATGATTTTTTTTCAGGACCAACATAGGCCCAACGTAGTATCCTTATGTAAATGCAGTCGGCCTGCTCGAAGTGTGGGTTACAGAAAAAACGCTAATATATTTTTGTGGATTTATTTTTTTCCCGTGGCCCAATCAAAGAAAAAAAATGCGAAGTAGGCCCCTTGGCCCATGTAATGGACTAACACCCTGTGGCCCAATAGAATGAAAAGAAAGTGGAGTAGGCCCCTTAACTGCACGGTTTATAGGCCCAGCCCGAAAATTTATTTATGCATGGACAGATAAAAAGCTTAGTTTGTCTCAAAAAAAAAGATAAAAAGCTTAGTACCACCTTAGATAGGTACGGGAGAAAATAATTCTATATCGTGACACTAGTAGAAAGCAGGGCTTTGGTCACAGCTCAATATACACATTAGTCCCGGTTGCATTACGAACCGGGACTAATGTGAGCATTAGTCCTGGTTCGAGCGGCTAAAGGCATTAGTCCCGGTTCAAATGAGACCTTTAGTCCCGGTTTGAGACACGAACAGGGACTAAAGGGTGTGATGCCCTTTAGTCCCGGTTGGTATCTCAAATCGGGACTAAAGATTAGACCTTTAGTCCCGATTTGAGAAACGAACCGGGACTAAAGGGTGCGATGCCCTTTAGTCCCGGTTCGTGTCTCAAACTGACCGAGACTAAAGGGTTCGTGTCTCAATCTCCCCCCCCCCGCCCCCCCCGCCCCCCCTGTGTACCGCCATTTTAGTTTTGAAAAAAAGATAAAAACTTAAAAAATAAAATCCTTCGAGATGTAGTTATATTACTACATCTACTAGTTAGGAAAATTTAAAAACTTAAATGTGGACATGTTTTGCAAAAAAGTGTTATGAAAAAGTAAAACGGCTATAACTTTTGCATACGATGTCGGAAAAAAAGTACAATATATCAAAATGTTCAGTACGAGAATCCGCATCCGAATTTGAATGATAACTCAACAATGACAAGTATACTGAAACAAGAAATACTCAAAATGAATGAAGATTAACAACTGATAGTTTCACACTTATCTTTAGAATAACTCAAAATCATTCTTAGGGGCACTAAGGACTAAAAACTGAAAACTGAGAGTTGCCCTTCATTGATTTCCTTATGGTTTATGGAATGGACTTACATTGCGCAATTAATCATCTGATGCAGGCATGTCATGTGCTTAAAAAAGCTGATGTTCTTCATCTTTGAGGGAGTCTTGGATTGGGGGACTTAAAATCCGCATCCGAATTTGACAGCTGTTGGCCGTTTTGCAAATTTCTAGAATCCTCAAATTCTAAAAGGAAAAAAAGTTATGCTCAAATTTCAGTTTTTTTGTATTTTGGTTAAATCTAGTCAAACTGTGGTCAAACTACTTATTCAAGAAGTATTAGTGTTACTAAATAATTATTCAAGAATATTAGTGTTACTAAATATTTATTTCAGTTTTTTTAATTTTGGTCAAATCTGGTCAAACTGTGGTCAAACTATGGTCAAACTACTCATTCAAGAAATATTAGTATTACTAAATAATTATTGTTTTTTAGAATAATAGTTTCAAACTCAAACAGTAAAACATGTGACTTAATGCTCAAGCTAAACTCCCGAGGGTTAATAGGATTGACATCTTACTATTGTCAGGAAAACAATAAGTGCAGACTTGGAAACTATGAGGAATAGAACTTGGAGGTTAAGCGTGATCAGGCTGGAGTTGTGACAGGATGGGTGACCGGCCGGGAAGTTAGACGATTTGGAATGATGAGGGGTGATTAGAGAATAGAGATTATAGATTAATTGAGCAGTGATGAGGGGTGATTACAGATTGAATTGTAAAATAATTTAGAAAATTGAAAATTAGGAAAAAAATTCAAAAAAAATCTCGTAAAATTCCCTTTAGTCCCGGTTGGTAAAGGTGGAGCACCAGATAGCGGCCACGTGGATGGCCTTTAATCCCGGTTCGTAACAGAACCGGGACTAAAGGGGGGAGGCTTTAGTCCCGACCCTTTAGTCCCGGTTCTACTAGTGTGAACGAACCAAAAATTAAGAAAAATGCATCTCTCTTTATTAGTAAGGTATAAATATATATTAAATAATGACGTATAATGTCGATCATTAATGCTGGACAAAAATAACTAACATATAGATACAAAAAAGAGAAAATAGCGTGAGTTGTTTGAACTGGCCTCACGATCTTCTCCTACATCTCCACAACCTACCGTTGACGCGGGGGAAAACATCAGATGACTAATGAAATGTATGATGTTGCTAGGCAATGCCTTCAAAAAGGATCACGACAACGTTGACGAGTCCAACCAAATATCTATGGACACTCTTCAGAATATGTAATATCTGATTTTACGTTTTGGGTGTTTAGGTTTAAGGACCCTGCTAGTAGGGAAGCGTCCATGTAATGGCTGCTACACCTCTCCTATCTTTATACTCTATGATGTAACATCAGCCCCTGGGCCCTTTTGAGTAATGTATTCAGGTGGGGAAGCCCCCCCCCCCCCACATTGTTCCAAAAAAAACTTCAATAAAGACACACCACACGCACATCAACAATCCTGATCTAGTTGCAAGGCAACATACATCACTGCCACCAACTTCTCATCGAATCTAGCACCATCACCAAACCTATCTATCTGTTACGTCTTCCCGCTAACCAGATCCTACCGTTGAAGGAGCCGATGACCGGCATGCATTACAAAAGAAAATACTGGAAATAGATTGAGGACCTTGCCACTAGAGCCAGGTCGGTCCTATTGTAACGCCCTCGATGCGGCTATATCTCCCACGTGTCGAAGCACGACTTAGGGGCATAACCGCATTGAAAGCAATGTCGCAAGTGAGGTAATCTTCACATAATCCATGTAATAAAATAGGGGAAGAAGTTACATAGTTGGCTTACAATCGCCACTTCACACAATTACATGAATAAAGCATTACATCAACCAGATACAATCAAGGTCCGACTACGGAACCAAAATAAAAGAAGAACCCCAAATGCGACAAAGGTCCCCGATCGACCCCAACTGGGCTCCACTACTGATCAACTAGAATGAAACAACATAAAGGACAAGATCTTCATCGAGCTCCTCCTGAGCTTGGTTGCGTCATCTGCACGGTATCCTCGGCACCTGCAAGCTGGTTTTTGAAGTATCTGTGAGCCACGGGGACTCAGCAATCTCGCACCCTCGCGATCAAGACTATTTAAGCTTATAGGTAGGGTAAGGAAAATATATGTGGAGCTGCAGCAAGCGACTAGCATATATGGTGGCTAACCTATTCGCAAAAGAGAGCGAGAAGAGAAGGCAAAGCACGGTCGATAAAAGTATGATCAAGAAGTGATCCTGGACTACCTACGTCAAGCATAACTCCAACAACCGTGTTCACTTCCCGGACTCCGCCGGAAAGAGACCATCACGGTTACACACGCAGTTGATTCATTTTAACTAAGGTCAACTTCAGGTTTTCTACAACCGGACGTTAACAAATTCCCATCTGCCCATAACCGCGGGCACGACTTTCAAAAGTTCAAATCCCTGCAGGGTGTCCCAACTTAGCCCATAACAAGCTCTCATGGTCAACAAAGGAATAGACCTCCACCTGAGACGTTCCGATCAGACTCGGTATCCCGGTACAACAAGACATTTCGACAGGGTAAAACTAAACCAGCAACACCACCCAGATGTGCCGACAAATCCCGATAGGAGCTACACATATCTCGTTCTCAGGGCACACCGGATGAGCAAGACGTCGGGTAAGCCAGCCCAGAGTTGCCCCTGGTAGCCTCGGACATCGCTCAGTTGGACCAACACTTAGAGAAGCACTGGCCCGGGGTGGGGGGTTAAAATAAGATGACCCTTGAGCCGGCCGACTCAAGGGAAAGAAAAGGCTAGGTGGCAAATGGTAACACCAATGTTGGGCATTGCTGGAACAGCTTTACTTAAGGCGAACTGTCAAGGGGTTCCCATTATAGCCCAACCGCGTAAGGGACGCAAAATCCGGGAACATAACACCGATATGACGGAAACTAGGGCGGCAAGAGTGGAACAAAACACCCAGGCATAAGGCCGAGCCTTCCACCCTTTACCAAGTATATAGATGCATTAGTTAAATAAGATATATTGTGATATCCCAACAAGTAAACATGTTCCAACAAGGAACAACATCTCCATGTTCCAACAAGGAACAAACTTCAATCTTCACCTGCAACTAACAATGCTATAAGAGGGGCTGAGCAAAGCGGTAACATAGCCAATCAACGGTTTTGCTAGGACATGGTGGGTTAGAGGTTTGACATGGCAATTTGGGAGGCTTGAAAGCAAATGGTAGGCATCGTAGCATTGGCATAGCAAAAGAGCGAGCAACTAGCATAAGCAAAGATAGTAGTGATTTCGAGGGTATGATCATCTTGCCTGAGATCCCGCAAGGAAGAAGAACGAGTCCATGAAGAAGACAAACGGACGTAGTCGAACGGTTCCTCACAAACGCGACGTTATCGGAGCCAACCCGAAGAAGCAACACCGGAAAGAAGCAAACAACCCAGTAAACAACCAACACATAGACATGGCATGATGCACAAACAATTATGATGCATGTCCGGTTTAATGAAGCATGGCATGGCAAAGTGCACAAAGAACACTACAAGTTAAGTGGAGCTCAATATACAACGAATTGCATATTGACGAAACACCGCGTCAATTATTTAGTTCTCTCTCGGTTAGGTACTCAACAATATAAATGTTATTAAACATGGCAAGAGGGTGAAGCAAATGAAAACTACCCAACTAGTCAAGTTTAAATGAGGCTGGAAACAACGAACAACAATTCCGGAAACTCCCCATGAGCATATTATAGATTTGGTACTGTTCTGCCCTAAACACAATTTTAGAGTTGTTTAACATGCAAATAAATGTCACCATGTTAAACTAGGCAAAATTCTACCCCATTTACATATAAAGTTTGTTAAAAACGGAGCTACGGTTATTTAGTTATGAATTAAATCATTTTAACATGGCATAGGAGCAAATTAATGCAAACAACATTTTTAACATTTCAAACATAGATGAAAGTTGGATATTATTAACCTACACAAAATTCTGAGCAAGTTTCATATATAAAACATTTTAATCCGATGCACGGTTAGTGAGTTATTAAATGCATGAACCAGGGGGATTTTTCTGCAAAACTGGCAATCTCTGGATAAATAGGAAAATCCCAGGCGCTGAAAAAAACATGATATGGGCCGAATCTGGAGCAGATTGGGCCAACAGAAGGAAAAAAAAACTAAGGAGCCGCTGGGGGGGCAGCTCACCATGGGCTCTTGGCCCAGCTGGAGGGGAAGCAGGCCGGCGATGCTGGGCCTTGGAGAGGAAGGCGGCCCACGCGAGCGAGGGCGTCGTCCTCCTCGCGCCTGGCGCACGAACAGGACAGGGGCGGCGGCGCCCTAGGTCAACGGCGAGGCGGCAGCGGGTCTCCGGCGGAGAAGGGAGGCGGATCCCATCGGGGATGGAAGGATCCGGGCGGTGGGGGCCAGATCCCGTCGAATCCGTCGCTGGAGCAGGGCGGCAGCAGGGAGCCAACGACGAACTCCATGGCGGTGGCGGCGAGGATCACTGGGGTTCGCCGACGAGGGTGGTCAGCGAGGCGGCCGGCGATGGGCCTCTGCGGCGGCGTAGCTCCTGAGGCGGCGGGGCACGAGCGGGAGGCTGCGGGTAGGCGGCGGCGGCGAGATGGGTCTGCGCGGGCCCGATCTGGGTTCCGCGGGCCGCGCGGTGGAGACGGCGGCGATCGATGACGTGGCAGGAGCGGATTGGCTGCGGCGGGCGGCGCGATCTCGTCCGTCCGGGACGGACATGTCCGGCGGGCGAGAGGGGAAGAGGATTAGGGTTTCATCCGCGAATTGATCCGAAATTTCGGGGAGGGGTGTTCTTTTATAGGTAGAGGGAGGTAGGAGAGTCCAAATGAGGTGCGGTTTTGGGCCACGCGATCGTGATCGAACGCTCTAGATGATGGAGAGGGTTTAGGTGGGTTTTGGGCCAAATTGAAGGGGTGTTGGGCTGCAACACACACGAGGCCTTCTCGGTCCCTCGGTTAACCGTTGGAGTATCAAACGAAGTCAAAATGGTACGAAACTTGACAGGCGGTCTACCGGTAGTAAACCAAGGCCGCTTGGCAAGACTCGGTCCCATCCGGAAATGTTTAACCCCACACAAGAAAGAAAGGTAGGAATGACCACCGGAGGAGAACGGAGCGCCGGAATGCAAAACGGACAACGGGGAAAAATCTCGGATGCATGAGACGAACATGTATGCAAATGAAATGCACATGATGACATGATATGCAATGCATGACACGCAAGCAATGACAACGCAACAACAGCGAATAACTGGAGGGCACCTGGCACATCGGTCTCGGGGCGTTATAACACTCCACCACTACGAGAGGATCTCGTCCCGAGATCTAGAATGGCACCGGAGGGAAAACGGAGAAGAAAGAGAAGAGGTAAACTAAGTTGCTGCTTTGACAAACGAGTGAAACCAAGAACCTTGCGAGGTTGAACAAATTCGAGAAAAGAATACAACGAAGGTGAACTAGGTCGAAAACACTTCGTTAGAAACGAGGGACAAAGAGCATTGCGAAAACCTTGAGGTTGAAGGGAAGACATATATAGAAAAACACTCCGGTTAAGGAAGGGGATCAAGGAAGACCAAAATTCGGGCAGCACTCCGGTTGAAAAGAGAGGAATTGAATAAGAACTTGATAAGGTGATATAACTTGAAAAGAGGGCACGACACTCCGGTTAAATGGACAATCATGAAAAGAACATGATCTTAGACAAACGAGATGATGGGTTGAGAAGAGCAACATCAATAGACCTCCGGGAGAAAGAATAGGATAAGGATAATTGAGACAAAAGAATGTAGAAGAAAAAGCCAACTTCTGCTACAAAAGAGCTTGAAAAGGCATCTTAAGGAGAAGGGTCGAACGGAGTTGTTGGAACAATCCACAACGAAAAGAGTAAGCTTGATATGGTCTTATGGAATACATCTGAAATTATGAGGTGACAACCTGCCACTCACGGGAAGCAGAATTGGATTGATATGAACAAGGAGACAAGAAACTTATATCACCGGGAGGATAAATGAAGAACTTGGATCATTTATAAGCACCATAATAACAACCATCCTTAGGGAAGGCTTAAGGTGAAATATAATCCAAGATAACTCCAATGACGAGATTGATGGATTTGAAATATCTCATTCATGACAACACGTGAATCAAGAAACATGAATTCAAATTATCAAGAATGACATAATACCATCTCCAATGATACGGAAGAAAGAATTGCACTCCGGATTACAATATGAAGAAAGCTTGAGCTTCTTAGAAAAGAGTCTGGATGAACACTTCGAGAAGGAATTAAATCCTTGATGAACCCATCATGACAAAGCTTCATGAAGAACTCCGGTAACAAAAGAAATGATCAAACGGAAGGAAAGAGAGGTCGAAAACACAAGGTGAATCCTTGCAATGATTTGATGGATCTTCGCGATGAAATAATTGAGAGAACTTGGAACTCCGGGAAAAAAAGATGAGCACTTGAACCCAAGAATTTAATCATCGAGAACAAACTCCGGAAGAAAAGATTAACATATGGATGAAACAAGAATAAGAATTACATTATGCTTATCCTTCACCAATTTAATTGATGACAAGCAACGGATTTGGCATACTACTTATTCTCATAGAAAGGATTTAGATAGATATAGCGCAAACTTGAGAATGCCTTCAACGAAACCCCGGTAGAATTGAAAACAACAAATGAATTGATATGATAAAGAAGGAAGAGAAATCTTAAACGAACCACCGTAAGGATTGAAAAAGAACGAAGATACTTGAGAGAATTTAGATACAACTGAAATGAAGAGATCACACGCTGATTAAAGAATATTGAATGATGCACTGGTGAGATTTGGGGAACGAGAGCTGAAAGCTGAGAATGAACAAGTCTTCTGAAATGATGGCTCCGGACAATCGAACTGAAAATACCCTGAATTACTCCGGATGGGTGAAAAGAAATCTCACAATCGAAAACAATTATGATAGGATGGCAACAAGCTAGAATCACGAATCTTGAAAAGAATGAAGCAAGATTGAGAGAAAAATCTTCTTCGGTCTCCAAAATCTGAGAATTACGACAAGAAACACCACCATGAATTGTTGAGGCACCGGAATAAAGAAGAATATAAAAGTTGAATCAACGATGAAATGAATTTGAAAGATCTTGGAGAAAGGCATTAGACTGATGATAATTCATTCTTACGTCACACTTTGAAAAGAATTTGATTATAACTTCGAAAAAATAAGAAGAGTCAGGTAAGATCCTGGGAAAAGACCTGTGGGTTAGGGCCCACTCAAAATAAACACCGTTGGAATGATTAAAAAGAGGGGTTGCACCGGTTGAATTAAATGACTTGAATGAGATACCAATCTCGAAAGAGCTTGAGCGAATGCAGAGTGGAAACATGAATCTTCGAGATATCTTGAGCACTCCGGGACAATTAAATAGCGAGAAGTGAATGAATATGAGGTGCACCGGCATGAGAAGGTATTTGAAACGAGGAAAAAGATATGATCAACACCGAAAGCTTCGTTAGCATCTTCTTGAGAATCACCGGATAAGAATATTGACGGAAAAGGAATGGAGAAGCTTCCCATCAATAAAAGGATACTTGAATAAGAAATCTGAGTCCTCGAAGAAGAAGGGTGGGTGGGTGGGAAAAACAAAGACCACTTGGAACGGATGAAACAAGCACCGTTGAGAAGAAATGATAATTGATCTTGTGAATGTTGAAGTGATCGGATCCACTTGAAGAGAAACACGCCATTGAAAAGAAATTTAGATGACAAGCTCGATGATCGAGAAGGATTAGTATTCACATCGGAGTATGAGAACACCATTTGGGGAAGGTATGGAATCAACACTTGACATTGAATTAACTCGAATACCACAACTCAAAACAAAAACAAAAGGTTGGCTTGCAGAATAAGCCAGAACAAACATATGATAGAGATTTCGTCCGAAGTTTTCGTGGTGGGGCCTACACGGGCTCGATCGTACAGTACCATCATGTACAAGGCAGTGCACATGACATACGAAGCGTCCCCGAGTCGGCATAGCCAAGGACTCTTTAAGACACAACGAGACCACTGTAAAACCGACCGTGAATAGGTGGACCACTAGACGTCGAACCCCAATTTCGTATCATACATCTGTCGGAAAGATATCCTAAGAGCTACTTGAATTCCCACTTATAAACTCCCGAACCTTTCCGGTTATGCAATCAGGTGTTGGGGATACAGGGGAAGCATAATATCTCACCCAAACTAGCAAATCCTACATCCAGCTGTATCCATCCTTCAACACATAACCAAGAAACCTTCGGAAATCGTCTACCTCAACCTTCGAAAAGCATCCGTTATACAAGTTATGGCGATACTCCCGAACTCCCGCCCCAGTACTGGGTGGCGTCGAGGTTATCTCACCAACGAACTGCATAAAAGAGATTTTCGATGTTGGCGTACTAAACTCAGGTATTCCAGAACTGCAACGATAAAATTATGACGACAACACCTCAGAGCTCAACTCCCCGGGACACTTCCACAAAACCCCTGACAGGAGGCACCAAGACAATGTTCTCATCATAAAACCATCAGAACGATTCCAAGATACCCGCGTGATCCTAATTTTTTTTTGTGAAATTTGAGAAGAGAAGAGTCAAAACTCTACGTCAGGATGCCTTACCAGAGCGATGAAGGGACTCGGGAGTAAAAAGAATTCCTAAACTCTCCGATATATAATTCCTAAATGACTCAAAACATTTTTTCTAGACACAACTCGGCCGCTAAAAACGATCAAGCAATGGGGCTCCTAAGGTCGGGGAAGGCTCTGATACCAACTTGTAACGCCCTCGATGCGGCTATATCTCCCACGTGTCGAAGCACGACTTAGAGGCATAACCACATTGAAAGCAATGTCACAAGTGAGGTAATCTTCACACAACCCATGTAATAAAATAGGGGAAGAAGTTACATAGTTGGCTTACAATCGCCACTTCACACAATTACATGAATAAAGCATTACATCAACCAGATACAATCAAGGTCCGACTACGGAACCAAAATAAAAGAAGAACCCCAAATGCGACAAAGGTCCCCGATCGACCCTAACTGGGCTCCACTACTAATCAACTAGAATGAAACAACATAAAGGACAAGATCTTCATCGAGCTCCTCCTGAGCTTGGTTGCGTCATCTGCACGGTATCCTCGGCACCTGCAAGCTGGTTTTTGAAGTATCTATGAGCCACGGGGACTCAGCAATCTCGCACCCTCGCGATCAAGACTATTTAAGCTTATAGGTAGGATAAGGAAAATATATGTGGAGCTGCAGCAAGCGACTAGCATATATGGTGGCTAACCTATTCGCAAAAGAGAGCGAGAAGAGAAGGCAAAGCATGGTCGATAAAAGTATGATCAAGAAGTGATCCTGGACTACCT
The DNA here is from genome assembly GCF_003073215.2 of Triticum urartu. Classification (NCBI taxonomy): domain Eukaryota; kingdom Viridiplantae; phylum Streptophyta; class Magnoliopsida; order Poales; family Poaceae; genus Triticum; species Triticum urartu. The sequence continues at coordinate 741,229,156 of NC_053023.1, forward strand.
ACGTCAAGCATAACTCCAACAACCGTGTTCACTTCCCGAACTCCACCGGAAAGAGACCATCACGGTTACACACGCAGTTGATTCATTTTAACTAAGGTTAACTTCAGGTTTTCTACAACCGGACGTTAACAAATTCCCATCTGCCCATAACCGTGGGCACGGCTTTCGAAAGTTCAAATCCCTGCAGGGTGTCCCAACTTAGCCCATAACAAGCTCTCACGGTCAACGAAGGAATAGACCTCCACCCGAGACGTTCCGATCAGACTCGGTATCCCGGTACAACAAGACATTTCGACAGGGTAAAACTAAACCAGCAACACCACCCAGATGTGCCGACAAATCCCGATAGGAGCTGCACATATCTCGTTCTCAGGGCACACCGGATGAGAAAGACGTCGGGTAAGCCAGCCCAGAGTTGCCCCTGGTAGCCTCGGACATCGCTCAGTTGGACCAACACTTAGAGAAGCACTGGCCCGGGGGGGGTTAAAATAAGATGACCCTTGGGCGACCAAGGGAAAGAAAAGGCTAGGTGGCAAATGGTAAAACCAATGTTGGGCATTGCTGGAAGAGCTTTACTTAAGGCGAACTGTCAAGGGGTTCCCATTATAGCCCAACCGCGTAAGGGACGCAAAATCCGGGAACATAACACCGATATGACGGAAACTAGGGCGGCAAGAGTGGAACAAAACACCAGGCATAAGGCCGAGCCTTCCACCCTTTACCAAGTATATAGATGCATTAATTAAATAAGATATATTGTGATATCCCAACAAGTAACATGTTCCAACAAGGAACAACATCTCCATGTTCCAACAAGGAACAAACTTCAATCTTCACCTGCAACTAACAACGCTATAAGAGGGGCTGAGCAAAGCGGTAACATAGCCAATCAACGGTTTGCTAGGACAAGGTGGGTTAGAGGTTTGACATGGCAATTTGGGAGGCTTGAAAGCAAGTGGTAGGCATCGTAGCATGGCATAGCAAAAGAGCGAGCATCTAGTAAGCAAAGATAGTAGTGATTTCGAGGGTATGATCATCTTGCCTGAAATCCCGCAAGGAAGAAGAACGAGTCCATGAAGAAGACAAACGGACGTAGTCGAACGGTTCCTCACAAACGCGACGTTATCGGAGCCAACCCGAAGAAGCAACACCGGAAAGAAGCAAACAACCCAGTAAACAACCAACACATAGACATGGCATGATGCACAAACAATTATGATGCATGTCCGGTTTAATGAAGCATGGCATGGCAAAGTGCACAAAGAACACTACAAGTTAAGTGGAGCTCAATATACAACGAATTGCATATTGACGAAACACCGCGTCAATTATTTAGTTCTCTCTCGGTTAGGTACTCAACAATATAAATGTTATTAAACATGGCAAGAGGGTGAAGCAAATGAAAACTACCCAACTAGTCAAGTTTAAATGAGGCTGGAAACAACGAACAACAATTCCGGAAACTCCCCATGAGCATATTATAGATTTGGTACTGTTCTGCCCTAAACACAATTTTAGAGTTGTTTAACATGCAAATAAATGTCACCATGTTAAACTAGGCAAAATTCTACCCCATTTACATATAAAGTTTGTTAAAAACGGAGCTACGGTTATTTAGTTATGAATTAAATCATTTTAACATGGCATAGGAGCAAATTAATGCAAAAAACATTTTTAACATTTCAAACATAGATGAAAGTTGGATATTATTAACCTACACAAAATTCTGAGCAAGTTTCATATATAAAACATTTTAATCCGATGCACGGTTAGTGAGTTATTAAATGCATGAACCAGGGGGACTTTTCTGCAAAACTGGCAATCTCTGGATAAATAGGAAAATCCCGGGCGCTGAAAAAAACATGATATGGGCCGAATCTGGAGCAGATTGGGCCAACAGAAGGAAAAAAAACTAAGGAGTCGCTGGGGGGGCAGCTCGCCATGGGCTCTTGGCCCAGCTGGAGGGGAAGCAGGCCGGCGATGTTGGGCCTTGGAGAGGAAGGCGGCCTACGCGAGCGAGGGCGTCGTCCTCCTCGCGCCTGGCGCACGAACAGGACAAGGGCGGCGGCGCCCTAGGTCAACGGCGAGGCGGCAGCGGGTCTCCGGCGGAGGAGGGAGGCGGATCCCATCGGGGATGGAAGGATCCGGGCGGTGGGGGCCAGATCCCGTCGAATCCGTCGCTGGAGCAGGGCGGCAGCAGGGAGCCAACGACGAACTCCATGGCGGTGGCGGCGAGGATCACTGGGGTTGCCGGCGAGGGTGGTCAGCGAGGCGGCCGGCGATGGGGCTCTGCGGCGGCGTAGCTCCTGAGGCGGCGGGGCACGAGCGGGAGGCCGCGGGTAGGCGGCGGCGGCGAGATGGGTCCGCGCGGGCCCGATCTGGGTTCCGCGGGCCGCGCGGTGGAGACGGCGACGATCGATGACGTGGCAGGAGAGGATTGGCTGCGGCGGGCGGCGCGATCTCGTCCGTCCGGGACGGACATGTCCGGCGGGCGAGAGGGGAAGAGGATTAGGGTTTCATCCGCGAATTGATCCGAAATTTCGGGGAGGGGTGTTCTTTTATAGGTAGAGGGAGCTAGGAGAGTCCAAATGAGGTGCGGTTTTGGGCCACGCGATCGTGATCGAACGCTCTAGATGATGGAGAGGGTTTAGGTGGGTTTTGGGCCAAATTGAAGGGGTGTTGGGCTGCAACACACACGAGGCCTTCTCGGTCCCTCGGTTAACCGTTGGAGTATCAAACAAAGTCCAAATGGTACGAAACTTGACAGGCGGTCTACCGGTAGTAAACCAAGGCCGCTTGGCAAGACTCGGACCCATCCGGAAATGTTTAACCCCCACACAAGAAAGAAAGGTAGAAATGACCACCAGAGGAGAACGGAGCGCCGGAATGCAAAACGGACAACGGGGAAAAAGCTCGGATGCATGAGACGAACATGTATGCAAATGAAATGCACATGATGACATGATATGCAATGCATGACACGCAAGCAATGACAACGCAACAACAGCGAATAACTGGAGGGCACCTGGCACATGGGTCTCGGGGCGTTACACCTATTCTTGGTAAATCTTATTTGACGCATGCAGGAGTCAAATGGATGTTGTGACGCCCGCTCGCGATGTGAATTGGGGCGACCCACTTCAGGTTTTCCTTTGCCACACAGCTCTAGAGTTTTACTACGTATTTATGTTGATTTTTTTCCAGGTCTTTCCCTCGCAATGCTGCTACAACTCTTTTTGTTTTGTTTTGTTTGTTTGTTTGTTTGTTTGTTTGTTTGTTTGTTGTTGTTGTTGTTGTTGTTGTTGTCGTTGTTGTTGTTGTCGTTGTTGTTGTTGTCGTTGTTGTTGTTGTTGTTGTTGTTGTTATTGTTGCTGTTGTTGTTATTGTTGCTGTTGTTGTTGTTGTTGTTGTTGTTGTTGTTGTTCTGGTTTTTCTCTTACTGTTTCGTTTGCACCGCGACAACAGCTTCTTTGGTTTCTATTGTAGTCTTTGTTCTGGTTTTTTCCTTTTTCTATTTTGGTTCTTTTTATTTCGTTTTTTTGTTTAACCTCCCCCCCTTTTCTTTTCAAAATACAAGGTAAACAATTTAATACACGGTGAATAATTTTTAAAACATGTTGAACATTTATTTAATACCCAACAAACAATTTTTGATACAGTGTGAACATTTTGTTAAACATGCTGAATATAATTTTAATACAGGATGATTTTTTATAAACATGGAATTTTTTTAATAAACAGTGAAATTTTATTAAACACCGTGAACATTTTTTTAATACATAGTGAATATGTTTTTGTAGTACATGGTGAAGTTGTTTTAACTAGTGTTCATCTATTTTTATATAAACTAGCAAAGTGGCCCGCTCGATTCGTGGGCTAGAACTTTAGAAGTTTAATAACGAGCACATATTATTTAGTTTGTTTAAAGAAAAATTGGGATAAAACCTAATCACGTTGCAACTATAAGACTTTTGAGAACATAGTTTGGTCTTAGGTATGTTCAGTTTTCTCATTTACATATAAACATATATGGTATGCACCCATCATTTTCCTTAATGCGTCAAAAATATATGGGAAATATACCTATGACTGTCTGATTGCTGGAATAGTGGATAAATCAGTTTCAAAACATAGTAGAAGTTAAATAAAATGTTTACACCAAGCACTATTTGAGTTCTCTAGAAGTTTTTGTTACGAACAAAGTTATACTTTGGAAATTTGACTACATATGACTTTTAAATAGTTGGATTTGGAACCTGAAAATTATAAGCATAAGTTTCTCTCAAACCATACCTTTATAATATATGTTTTTACAAATATATTTCAATATGAATTAGGTTTTACAAGTATGTTACAACAATAATTTGTTCACAATTATGTTTTCTAATTTGTGTTGACATCCTAAATGGAAGCTTTGGTTGATAACGAATGGTGTCTAAATTACTCTAGTGATGTAATGAATTTTTTAGGCTATATGATACGTTTAAGGAATATAGTAACAAACAATTATATAGATTAGTTACTGGAAATGCATTTGTTTGGTTGCATTCCAGTAAGAAAATTTACGTAGCGAATGAACATCACTCCATGTAACTCACTTTCAACTCGCTGGTATCCCACTGCCATATGCACGGTTACACATTCAATCCAAATGTGATTGAAGGAGCAAACAACTAGATCTACACACATACAAGAGTGATGACCATTTAATCTATATAGTAGTGTGAATGGGTCTGTCAACGATGAAAAGCTACAAGAAAGGAGTGTCTTCTAGATTCGATATTGAGGGGACTTGAAGAATGAGAACTAACCACAGTAACAGTAAATTGGAGATTAGATCAACATCGTGCCATTGCCATGCTAGTGACCCGGGACTATGAGGTATGCAGAGATGTCCTGCAGTTCTCCGTAGAACTTGAAGATTCTAGGAGGCAATGGACAATAGAGGGCATGGGGTGAAGCGCTGGGCATGGTTTTTCTACCTTGAACCTGCCCAAATAAAAACCTTTCAGCCCAGAAAAGAAATTCACTTTCAATGATTGTAGATGTAAAGAATTATGTAGAAGTATGTATATTCAGTTGTATTTTAATTTTCACATATGTCAATGGTGTAAGGATTGAAATTCTAAAACTCTTGCATGTCGGTTTTCCAAGGTAAAAAAACAGGTACAAAATGTACCAAACTTTGCATACTATATAATCTAGAATAAAAATCGATCCTGCAATCATGGATATGTGTCAATGGTGCAAGGATTTTAGACGTGACTGATTGTTCATGCAGCAATGCATGTGATGGATGGCCGTGGAATTCCATGGCCATCTACCTTACTTCGGCCATGTTGCACGTTTCTGAGGCTGATATTGCCATCCGGTGACCAGCTAGCCGAGGTTCATCACTCATATGTTTGTGTGCCCATGCTTTAAAAATGCAGTGTAGATCAGTGTGTATGGACTTGGCTTGTTGATGGAATTAGAATACATGCGAGATATATACAGAAAAGATGCAATGGGATAGATGAATAAGGGAACTCAATACCACAAATTTCTTTCCTTGTCTCTTCAGGTTGTTTTCGAGATGACTACTGGTCTCGTTGAGTTCTTTTTTCACATGTGAACAATCTTTATCTTCTCCTACCTTAAAAAAATAAGCATAGGGATCGAGCAATGTAGTGTATGTTCTCGAAGAGTGTCCTTGGTGTAAAGAATTATGTAGAAGTATGTATATTCAGTTGTATTTTAATTTTCACATATGTCAATGGTGTATGGATTGATATTCTAAAACTCTTGCCTGTCGGTTTTCCAAGGTAAAAAAACAGGTACAAAATGTACCAAACTTTGCATACTGTATAATCTAGAATAAAAATCGATCCTGCAATCATGGATACGTGTCAATGGTGCAACGATTTTGGACGTGACTGATTGTTCATGCAGCAATGCATGTGATGGATGGCCGTGGAATTCCATGGCCATCTACCTTACTTCGGCCATGTTGCACGTTTCTGAGGCTGATATTGCCATCCGGTGACCAGCTAGCCGAGGTTCATCACTCATATGTTTGTGTGCCCATGCTTTAAAAATGCAGTGTAGATCAGTGTGTATGGACTTGGCTTGTTGATGGAATTAGAATACATGCGAGATATATACAGAAAAGATGCAATGGGATAGATGAATAAGGGAACTCAATACCACAAATTTCTTTCCTTGTCTCTTCAGGTTGTTTTCGAGATGACTACTGGTCTCGTTGAGTTCTTTTTTCACATGTGAACAATCTTTATCTTCTCCTACCTTAAAAAAATAAGCATAGGGATCGAGCAATGTAGTGTATGTTCTCGAAGAGTGTCCTTGGTGTAAAGAATTATGTAGAAGTATGTATATTCAGTTGTATTTTAATTTTCACATATGTCAATGGTGTATGGATTGATATTCTAAAACTCTTGCCTGTCGGTTTTCCAAGGTAAAAAAACAGGTACAAAATGTACCAAACTTTGCATACTGTATAATCTAGAATAAAAATCGATCCTGCAATCATGGATACGTGTCAATGGTGCAACGATTTTGGACGTGACTGATTGTTCATGCAGCAATGCATGTGATGGATGGCCGTGGAATTCCATGGCCATCTACCTTACTTCGTCCATGTTGCACGTTTCTGAGGCTGATATTGCCATCCGGTGACCAGCGAGCGGGGGTTCATCACTTATATGTTTGTGTGCCCATGCTTTAAAAATGCAGAGTAGATCAGTGTGTATGGACTTGGCTTATTGATGGAATTAGAATACATGCGAGATATATACAAAAAAGATGCAATGGGAGAGGTGAATAAGGGAAGTCAATACCACAAATTTCTTTCCTTGTCTCTTCAGGTTGTTTTCGAGATGACTACTGGTCTCTTTGAGTTGTTGTTTTTTCACATGTGAATAATCTTTATCTTCTCCTGTTAAAAGGTAGATTGTAGCGTGTCAACTTGTGTACGTATATGTGTATGCGCCGGTTGTAATCCTATGTGTGAGTTGTAACCAAGGTAGGTTGTTACAAGTCTGCCTTATCTTGTATAGCTTGGATTAGGGGCCAAGACTTCAACAACCTACCTCAAACCGCATGTAATCCTGTGCTATATAAATTAACACGGATGCGTCCCTGATGAGATCATCAAACGCTTAACCTAGTTTCTTTCATGGTAATCAGAGCCTACCTCGGATTCATCCATGGTGAGCTCCTCCACAAATTCGTTCCCCTCATCTCCCTTTGCACACTTCGCCACAGAGAAGCTTACGAGAGGGAACGAAGCACTCTGGCGCGCCACCGTCCTCTCGGCCATCCGGGGGGCGCAGATGGCGTCCTTCCTCGACCTCGATTAGGTGGTGCCACCTGTGCACATTGAGGTCACCTCCGACGACAGCAAAACCAAGTCCAAGGCTCCGAACCCGGAGTTTGGCGTGTGGTATGCGCGAGATCAGCAGGTTTTCTCCTACCTGCTGACGACGCTGCCGCGCGAGATGTCCATCCAAGTGGCAACATGCCATACCACAGCTGAGCTATGGAACACTGTGCAAGGGATGCTGGCATCGCATACCCGCGCACAGACTGTCAATGTCAGGATTGCTCTGGCGAACCTCCAGAAGGGCAACCTCTCCATCGCTGAGTACGTCGGTAAGGTCAGAACACTTTGTGATGAGTTAGTTGCTTCAGGAAAGAAGGTGGACGAGGAAGATGTCGTCTCCCACATCCTCGCTGGACTCGATGAGGAGTTCGATCCCGTGGTTTCTGCCATGTGCTCACGGGTCGAGCCTGTCGGGGTGCCGGAGCTCTACTCGCAGCTCCTAAGCTTCGACACTCGCATGAACTTGCGTGGTGGGTCTTCTCAGTTGTCTGCAAATGCGGCGACACGTGGGCGCTTCAACAACAAGCAAGGCGGCGGTGATCGTGGTCGTGGCTTCCCCAACAAGCAAAGTGGCGGTGGCGGCGGTGATCGCAACCGGAACTACTCCAAGCCACCCAACCGTGGAAACAGGGGAGGCGGTGGCAACGGAGGCAGAAGCGGCGGGAACTACAACAACAATCCCTCCGCCAAGCTTACCTGCCAGATCTGCGGCAAGATTGGACACCCTGCATGGAAGTGTTGGAAGAGGTATGACTCTTCCTACCAGGGAGGAGAAGAACAATAGCACCATCGCTCGGCAAACATGGCGGCCCCCCAGTATGGAGTTGATACCAACTGGTATCTTGACAGCGGCGCGACAGATCACGTCACGGGAGACTTAGAGAAGCCGACAGTTCGCAACCGCTACACGGGAAACGAGCAAATCCACACAGCTAGTGGATCAGGTATGACTATTGCCCACATTGGTCAATCACACATATATACCCCTGAACGAGATCTTATTCTTAAAAATATCCTTCATGTTATCTCTTCTAGTCGTATTTCCGTTGATAACAACTCTTTCGTTGAGATTCATCCCTATTCTTTTTTTTGTTAAGGATCAGGCAACGAAGAGAACCCTTCTTCACGGAAGGGGTAGGCGAGGCCTATACCCTATAAAACACATGGAACAAGATGCCAAGAAGCATGTGCTCAGTGTCACCTCTCCTTCTTCGGACAGATGGCACCGGCATCTAGGACACCCTTCATTGATTATTGTTAGCAAAATAATTAGCAAGAATAAGCTTCCATGTGTTAGTTTATCAAATAATGAACTTGTTTGTGATGCTTGCCAGAAGGGCAAGAGCCATCAGTTACCATATCCAAAGTCTATAAGTGAATCCAAGTTTCCTTTGGAACTTATCTTTTCTAATGTATGGGGACCAACTGTTGAATCAGTAGGTTGAAAAAAAATACTATGTGAGCTTCATAGATGAGTAAGTTCACATGGATCTACCTAATCAAACATAAGTCAGAAGTTTTTCAAAAATTTCATGACTTCCAAAATCTTGTTGAAAGACAATTCAGCCGAAAAATCCTTGCCCTCCAAACGGATTGGGGGGGGGATATGAGAAATCAAATTCCTTTTTTTTACTAAAATAGGGATATCCCATCATGTTTCATGTCCCCATGCTGATCAACAGAATGGGTCAGCCGAACGCAAGAATCGTCATATCGTTGAAGTAGGTCTCTCCCTCCTTGCTCAAGCTTGCATGCCCTTGAAATTTTGGGATGAGGCTTTTATTGCCGCTACCTATCTCATCAATAGGTTGCCTAGCAAGGTGATCAAGTTTGAAACTCCCCTTGAAAAATTGTTCAACGAAAAACCCAGTTATTCATCTCTTAGAATCTTTGGGTGCGCTTGCTGGCCCAATTTGCACCCATATAATTCACATAAACTTCAGTTTCACTCCAAAAGGTGCGCTTTTCTTGGTTACAGTAACTTGCATAAGGGCTTTAAATGCCTAGATATTTATACCGGACGTATATACATCTCAAGAGATGTTGTCTTTGATGAAACAATTTTCCTTTCTCTGAATTGCACCCAAATGCTGGCGCTCGCCTACGGGCAGAAATTCTTCTTTTGTCCCCGGAGCTTCTAAATCCAATAGATCACGGGGGTAATGAATGTGTTGATCAATTGGCAACTAGTCATAACACTGATTTACAGAAAAAAAAGTTATTCGTGGTCATGATTTTATGCAGAATCAACTCTTTCTGCATGGCTCCATAGGCGCAGGACACGAGGAAGGGACAGGAGCCGATCCCGAGAGATCTGACACAAATGCAGCAGGCGCAGCAAGCACAAATCCCAGGGAGGATTCGCCTGGCGATGGCAGTCCCTCTGCGCCCGACACATGGGTGGAAACAGGCGCGCGGGTCACGAGCACCCTCTCCGCGCGTGACAGGTGGACGGAATTCGGCGGCCCATGGGCAAGTGGGTCCAGTCCGCTTTTGTCCTCATGTGAGGACAGCCGGGCCTGGTCGGCTGAGTGCGCGATAACTCCTACGCGCCATGATGAGGCCGGCAGCCCGTCTGCGCCTGATCCGAGGCGGATCGACCGCTCGAGCGCCGAGGCGGATCCTCCTGTCCGGTCAGTACGAGGAGGCGGATCGTTTGTGGCCGTTGTCGAACCTGATACGGCTATGGGAGGAGGATCTTCTGCGACCGGTTCGACTGGTGCCGCTGGGTCTACACGAGTAACTCGATCACAACAAGCTGTAAGAAAATTTTCAAGTTTGCAAATTTTGCTGCCATCGGTGAACCACAAAACTTGATAGAAGCCTTGAGTAACAAAAATTGGAAAAATGCTATGGATGTTGAGTATGATGCTCTTATGAGAAATCAAACATGGCATCTAGTGTCACCTAAGGAAGGAAGAAACATTATAGACTATAAACGGGTATATAAAATTAAAAGGAAATCTGACGGTACAATAGACAGATACAAGGCTAGGCTAGTGGCTAAAGGATTCAAACAAATATATGGTATTGACTATGAGGACACCTTTAGTCCAGTAGTAAAAGCTGCTACTATTAGGCTTGTTTTGTCTGTTGCTGTCTCCAGGGGATGGAGCCTTCGGCAATTGGATGTACAAAATGCGTTCTTGCATGGCGTTCTCGAGGAAGAGGTCTATATGCGACAGCCACCTGGTTTTGAGGGTGGGTCAAGGCCACATAATGTATGCAGGTTGGACAAAGCTCTATATGGTCTAAAACAGGCACCCAGGGTGTGGTATTCAAGGTTGAGCTCAAAGCTGCAACAACCTGGTTTTCGACCATCAAGGGGGGACACTTCTCTGTTCTTCTTTCAGAAAGGGAAGGTGATCATATTTATGTTAATTTATGTTGATGATATAATTGTTGCTAGCTCTTCATCAGAAGCCACCTCAGCTTTGTTGAGAAATTTGAAAAATGAATTTGCAATCAAAGATCTAGGAGAGTTGCACTATTTCCTAGGCACAGAAGTTAAATGGTTAAATGAAGGTACTTTACTTACACAAGAAAAGTATGCCAAAGACATATTGAAGCGTGTAGGGATGACAGATTGTAAGCCTTGCAACACACCTATGTCAACTACTGAAAAATTGTCATTGCATGAAGGAGAGTTACTAAGCCCAGAAGAAGGAACTAAATATAGAAGTATAGTTGGTGCACTTCAGTACTTAACATTAACAAGACCAAATATTTCTTTCTCTGTCAACAAAGTCTATCAGTTTTTGCATGCTCCTACTTCTGTTCACTCGACAACTATAAAGCGAATATTAAGATATATCCAAGGGAGTGCTGGAACTGGTCTGACAATATGCAAATATCCTTCAACAACTGTTAGTGCCTTTTCTGATGCAGATTGGGCAGGATGTCCTGATGACAGGAGGTCTACTGGAGGCTTTGCTGTGTTCTTTCACTACTAGGGAAAACCCTAGCAGTAGCGCTGGTTTTGTGCCCACTAGTAGCGCGGGTAGGCACACTACTAATAAGGTGCTACAACTATTGCGTAGCAGTAACGCGTGCCCGCACGCGCTACTGCTAGGACAAATAGCTGCAACGTTTGTTCACTCCCACGCTACTGCTAATATAACTACTGGCAGTGTGTTTTCTCTCCATCGCTACTAGTATTCTTTTTTTAGTGTATTTATGCGCCATCATACAAATATTGGTACAATACCAGTTATGAGGTTTACATCATTATGTCCATAACAGTGTGTCAAATGAAGGTGGATTAGGTTCAAGTGGAAGCAATATGTGGTGCATGTCAAAAGTATACTACTAATCCAAACTTGATCTAGTTTGGACTAGTAGTACTTTCGATGTGCACCACATGTTGCCTCCACTTGAATCTAATCCGCCAGCACAAGCTATTTCATCATCATCATAGTCATTACCACCAACAGTATTTATTTAATCACCACTAATACTAGCTAATAATAATCATCAGTCATTACCACCAACACTAGCTATTTTATCATCATAGTAATAGTGTAGCACATCATCATCCTCAAAATCATTTCTAGCTAGCTAATCACTCCTGCTGCTCTCTCTTAGGTAAAATAACACACTACAAGAAAGTTGTTAATACATGACGGTCCTGGTCCGTCACAAATCAGCCAAAAACTGTCATGCGTGCCCACCATGACGGATTAGAAATCCGTCATGTATATCGCGTCATAATTTCACATCTAACCTTCCATGACGGTTATTGGCCGTCAAGGATCTGCCCTAGGCCCGCCTGGCCCAAACTAGGATATGATGGAACAGACCGTCACCGATTTACATGACCTGGAATCAACGTGGACCTAACATGGCGCCTACATGGGCGCCTACATGGATCTGACGTGGATGCGAGCATGGGCCCAGTTGTGGTTTTGGCCTAATAATTTCGTTCCAGTCAGACTAATAATTTCATTCCAGCCCACACCCATTAGCCCCTTTTTTAGTCCAACCTGTTTTATCGATGCATCACAATTTACATAGACAACAAATTATATTCATTCAAAAAATAGCATTTGTTCACAAGAAAATACAAATTTCCAACAATCTGATCTGATTTCCAAGAACAAAATTAATATCAAAACATCACAAGCATATCTGAAGGCGCTATAAGTGTTGGGTTTCGTAGTAATTTCAAAAATTTTCCTACGCACACGCAAGATCATGTGATGCATAGCAACGAGGGGGAGAGTGTTGTCTACGTACCCAACGCAGACCGACTGCGGAAGCGATGACACGACGTAGAGGAAGTAGTCGTACGTCTTCACGATCCAACCGATCAAGCACCGAAACTACGGCACCACCGAGTTCGAGCACACGTTCAGCTCGATGACGATCCCCGGACTCCGATCCAGCAAAGTGTCGGGGAAGAGGTTCTGTCAGCACGACGGCGTGGTGACGATCTTGATGAACTACAGCAGCAGGGCTTCGCCTAAACTCCGCTACAGTATTATCGAGGTATATGGTGGCAGGGGGCACCGCACACGGCTAAGGAATAGATCACGTGGATCAACTTGTGTGTTCTAGGGTGCCTCTACCTCAGTATATAAAGGAGCCAAGGGGGAGGGGGGCCGGCCAGGGAGAGAGGCGCAGGAGGAGTCCTACTCCTTCCGGGAGTAGGACTCCCCCCCAATCCTATTCCAACTAGGATTCCCAAGGGGGGAAAGAGAGAGAGGGGGGCCGGCCACCTTCTCCTAGTCCTAATAGGACTAGGGGAGGGGGAAGTGGCGCAGCCACCTTGGGCTGCCCCTTTCTCCTTTCCACTAAGGCCCATGAAGGCCCATATGGCTCCCGGGGGGTTCCGGTAACCTCCCGGTAACCCGGTAAAATCCCGATTTCACCCGGAACACTTCCGATGTCCAAACATAGGCTTCCAATATATCAATCTTTACGTCTCGACCATTTCGAGACTCCTCGTCATGTCCGTGATCACATCCGGGACTCCGAACAACCTTCGGTACATCAAAATGCATAAACTCATAAGTATCATCGTAACTTAAGCGTGCGGACCCTACGGGTTCGAGAACAATGTAGACATGACCGAGACACGTCTCCGGTCAATAACCAATAGCGGACCTGGATGCCCATATTGGCTCCTACATATTCTACGAAGATCTTTATCGGTCAGACCGCATAACAACATACGTTGTTCCCTTTGTCATCGGTATGTTACTTGCCCGAGATTCGATCGTCGGTATCCAATACCTAGTTCAATCTCGTTACCGGCAAGTCTCTTTACTCGTTCCGTAATACATCATCTCACAACTAACATATTAGTTGTAATGCTTGCAAGGCTTATGTGATGCGTATTACCGAGAGGGCCCAGAGATACCTCTCCGACAATCGGAGTGACAAAACCTAATCTCGAAATACGCCAACCCAACATGTACCTTTGGAGACACCTGTAGTACTCCTTTATAATCACCCAGTTACGTTGTGACGTTTGGTAGTACCCAAAGTGTTCCTCCGGTAAACGGGAGTTGCATAATCTCATAGTTATAGGAACATGTATAAGTCATGAAGAAAGCAATAGCAACATACTAAACGATCGAGTGCTAAGCTAATGGAATGGGTCATGTCAATCAGATCGTTCTCTTAATGATGTGATCCCGTTAATCAAATAACAACTCATTGTTCATGGTTAGGAAACATAACCATCTTTGATTAACGAGCTAGTCAAGTAGAGGCATACTAGTGACACTTTGTTTGTCTATGTATTCACACATGTATTATGTTTCCGGTTAATACAATTCTAGCATGAATAATAAACATTTATCATGATTATAAGGAAATAAATAATAACTTTATTATTGCCTCTAGGGCATATTTCCTTCAGTCTCCCACTTGCACTAGAGTCAATAATCTAGATTACACTGTAATGATTCTAACACCCATGGAGCTTTGGTGCTGATCATGTTTTGCTCGTGGAAGAGGCTTAGTCAACGGGTCTACAACATTCAGATCCGTATGTATCTTGCAAATCTCTATGTCTCCCACCTGGACTAGATCCCGGATGGAATTGAAGCGTCTCTTGATGTGTTTGGTCCTTTTGTGAAATCTGGATTCCTTTGCCAAGGCAATTGCACCAGTATTGTCACAAAAGATTTTCATTGGACCCGATGCATTAGGTATGACACCTAGATCGGATATGAACTCCTTCATCCAGACTCCTTCGTTCGCTGCTTCCAAAGCAGCTATGTACTCCGCTTCACATGTAGATCCCGCTACGACGCTTTGTTTAGAACTGCACCAACTGACAGCTCCACCGTTTAATGTAAACACGTATCCGGTTTGCGATTTAGAATCGTCCGGATCAGTGTCAAAGCTTGCATCAACGTAACCTTTTACGGTGAGCTCTTTGTCACCTCCATATACGAGAAACATATCCTTAGTCCTTTTCAGGTATTTCAGGATGTTCTTGACCGCTGTCCAGTGATCCACTCCTGGATTACTTTGGTACCTCCCTGCTAAACTTATAGCAAGGCACACATCAGGTCTGGTACACAGCATTGCATACATGATAGATCCTATGGCTGATGCATAGGGAACATCTTTCATGTTCTCTCTATCTTCTGCAGTGGTCGGGCATTGAGTCTTACTCAACTTCACACCTTGTAACACAGGCAAGAACCCTTTCTTTGCTTGATCCATTTTGAACTTCTTCAAAATTTTGTCAAGGTATGTGCTTTGTGAAAGTCCAATTAAGCGTCTTGATCTATCTCTATAGATCTTAATGCCTAATATGTAAGCAGCTTCACTGAGGTCTTTCATTGACAAACTTTTATTCAAGTATCCCTTTATGCTATCCAGAAATTCTATATCATTTCCAATTAGCAAATATGTCATCCACATATAATATCAGAAATGCTACAGAGCTCCCACTCACTTTCTTGTAAATACAGGCTTCTCCGAAAGTCTGTATAAAACCAAATGCTTTGATCACACTATCAAAACGTTTATTCCAACTCCGAGAGGCTTGCACCAGTCCATAAATGGATCGCTGGAGCTTGCACACTTTGTTAGCTCCCTTTGGATCGACAAAACCTTCCGGTTGCATCATATACAACTCTTCTTCCAGAAATCCATTCAGGAATGCAGTTTTGACATCCATCTGCCAAATTTCATAATCATAAAATGCGGCAATCGCTAACATGATTCGGACGGACTTAAGCATCGCTACGGGTGAGAAGGTCTCATCGTAGTCAATCCCTTGAACTTGCTGAAAACCTTTTGCGACAAGTCAAGCTTTGTAGACAGTAACATTACCATCAGCGTCAGTCTTCTTCTTAAAGATCCATTTATTTTCAATTGCTTGCCGATCATCGGGAAAGTCAACCAAAGTCCATACTTTGTTCTCATACATGGATCCATCTCAGATTTCATGGCTTCAAACCAATTTGCGGAATCTGGGCTCACCATCGCTTCTTCATAGTTCGTAGGTTCATCATGATCTAGTATCATGACTTCCAGAACAGGATTACCGTACCACTCTGGTGCGGATCTTACTCTGGTTGATCTACGAGGTTCAGTAGTATATTGATCTGAAGTTTCATGATCATTATCATTGGCTTCCTCACTAACTGGTGTAGGTGTCACTGAAACAGTTTTCTGTGATGAACTACTTTCCAGTAAGGGAGCAGGTACAGTTACCTCGTCAAGTTCTACTTTCCTCCCACTCACTTCTTTCGAGAGAAACTCCTTCTCTAGAAAGGATCCATTCTTAGCAACGAATGTCTTGCCTTCGGATCTGTGATAGAAGGTGTACCCAACAGTCTCCTTTGGGTATCCTATGAAGACACATTTCTCCGATTTGGGTTTGAGCTTATCAGGTTGAAGCTTTTTCACATAAGCATCGCAGCCCCAAACTTTAAGAAACGACAACTTTGGTTTCTTGCCAAACCATAGTTCATAAGGCGTCGTCTCAACGGATTTTGATGGTGCCCTATTTAACGTGAATGCGGCCGTCTCTAAAGCATAACCCCAAAACGATAGCGGTAAATCAGTAAGAGACATCATAGATCGCACCATATCTAGTAAAGTACGATTACGACGTTCGGAAACACCATTACGCTGTGGTGTTCCGGGTGGTGTGAGTTGCGAAACTATTCCACAGTTTTTCAAATGTACACCAAACTCGTAACTCAAATATTCTCCTCCACGATCAGATCGTAGAAACTTTATTTTCTTGTTACGATGATTTTCAACTTCACTCTGAAATTATTTGAACTTTTCAAATGTTTCAGATTTATGTTTCATTAAGTAGATATACCCATATCTGCTTAAATCATCTGTGAAGGTGAGAAAATAACAATATCCGCCACGAGCCTCAATATTCATCGGACCACATACATCGGTATGTATGATTTTCAACAAATCCGTTGCTCTCTCCATAGTACCGGAGAACGGTGTTTTAGTCATCTTGCCCATGAGGCACGGTTCGCAAGTACCAAGTGATTCATAATCAAGTGGTTCCAAAAGTCCATCAGTATGGAGTTTCTTCATGCGCTTTATACCGATATGACCTAAACGACAGTGCCACAAATAAGTTGCACTTTCATTATCAACTCTGCATCTTTTGGCTTCAACATTATGAATATGTGTATTAGTACTATCGAGATTCAATAAGAATAGACCACTCTTCAAGGGTGCATGACCATAAAAGATATTACTCATATAAATAGAACAACCATTATTCTCTGATTTAAATGAATAACCGTCTCGCATTAAACAAGATCCAGATATAATGTTCATGCTCAACGCTGGCACCAAATAACAATTATTTAGGTCTAATATTAATCCCGAAGGTAGATGTAGAGGTAGCGTGCCGACCGCGATCACATCGACTTTGGAACCGTTTCCCACGCGCATCGTCACCTCGTCCTTTGCCAGTGCTCGCTTATTCCGTAGTCCCTGTTTCGAGTTGCAAATATTAGCAACAGAACCAGTATCAAATACCCAGGTGCTACCGCGAGCTCTAGTAAGGTACACATCAATAACATGTATATCACATATACCTTTGTTCACCTTGCCATCCTTCTTATCCGCCAAATACTTGGGGCAGTTCCGCTTCCAGTGACCAGTCTGCTTGCAGTAGAAGCACTCAGTTTCAGGCTTAGGTCCAGACTTGGGTTTCTTCTCCTGAGCAGCAACTTGCTTGCCGTTCTTCTTGAAGTTCCCCTTCTTCTTCCCTTTGCCCTTTTTCTTGAAACTAGTGGTTTTGTTAACCATCAACACTTGATGCTCCTTTTTGATTTCTACCTCCGCAGCTTTCAGCATTGCGAAGAGCTCGGGAATAGTCTTGTTCATTCCTTGCATATTATAGTTCATCACGAAGCTCTTGTAGCTTGGTGGCAGTGATTGGAGAATTCTGTCAATGACGCAATCATCCGGAAGATTAACTCCCAATTGAATCAAGTGATTATTATACCCAGACATTTTGAGTATATGCTCACTGACAGAACTGTTCTCCTCCATCTTGCAGCTATAGAACTTATTGGAGACTTCATATCTCTCAATTCGGGCATTTGCTTGAAATATTAACTTCAACTCCTGGAACATCTCATATGCTCCATGACGTTCAAAACGTCGTTGAAGTCCCGATTCTAAGCCGTAAAGCATGGCACACTGAACTATCGAGTAGTCATCAGCTTTGCTCTGCCAGACGTTCATAACATCTGGTGTTGCTCCAGCAGTAGGCCTGGCACCCAGCGGTGCTTCCAGGACGTAATTCTTCTGTGCAGCAATGAGGATAATCCTCAAGTTACGGACCCAGTCCGTGTAATTGCTACCATCATCTTTCAACTTTGCTTTCTCAAGGAACGCATTAAAATTCAACGGAACAACAGCACGAGCCATCTATCTACAATCAACATAAACAAGCAAGATACTATCAGGTACTAAGTTCATGATAAATTTAAGTTCAATTAATCATATTACTTAAGAACTCCCACTTAGATAGACATCCCTCTAATCTTCTAAGTGATTACGCGATCCAAATCAACTAAACCATAACCGATCATCACGTGAGATGGAGTAGTTTTCAATGGTGAACATCGTTTATGTTGATCATATCTACTATATGATTCATGCTCGACCTTTCGGTCTCCGTGTTCCGAGGCCATATCTGCATATGCTAGGCTCGTCAAGTTTAACCTGAGTATTCTGCGTGTGCAAAACTGGCTTGCACCCGTTGTAGATGGACGTAGAGCTTATCACACCCGATCATCACGTGGTGTCTGGGCACGACGAACTTTGGCAATGGTGCATACTCAGGGAGAACACTTCTTGATAATTTAGTGAGAGATCATCTTATAATGCTACCGTCAATCAAAGCAAGATAAGATGCATAAAAGGATAAACATCACATGCAATCAATATAAGTGATATGATATGGCCATCATCATCTTGTGCTTGTGATCTCCATCTCCGAAGCACCGTCATGATCACCATCGTCACCGGCGCGACACCTTGATCTCCATCGTAGCATCGTTGTCGTCTCGCCAATCTTATGCTTCCACGACTATCACTACCGTTTAGTAATAAAGTAAAGCATTACATCGTGATTGCATTGCATACAATAAAACGACAACCATATGGCTCCTGCCAGTTGCCGATAACTCGGTTACAAAACATGATCATCTCATACAATAAAATTCAGCATCATGCCTTGACCATATCACATCACAACATGCCCTGCAAAAACAAGTTAGACGTCCTCTACTTTGTTGTTGCATGTTTTACGTGGCTGCTACGGGCTTAAGTAAGAACCAATCTCACCTACGCATCAAAACCACAACGATAGTTTGTCAAATAGACTCCGTTTTAACCTTCGCAAGGACCGGGCGTAGCCATACTTGGTTCAACTAAAGTTGGAGAGACAGTCGCCCGCAAGCCATCTCTGTGCAAAGCACGTTGAGGGAACCGGTCTCGCGTAAGCGTACGCGTAAGGTTGGTCCGGGTCGTCTCGTCCAACAATACCGCCGAACCAAAGTATGACATGTTGGTAGGCAGTATGACTTGTATCGTCCACAACTCACTTGTGTTCTACTCGTGCATATAACATCAACATAAATAACCTAGGCTCGGATGCCACTGTTGGGTTTCGTAGTAATTTCAAAAAATTTCCTACGCACACGCAAGATCATGTGATGCATAGCAACGAGGGGGAGAGTGTTGTCTACGTACCCAACGCAGACCGACTGCGGAAGCGATGACACGACGTAGAGGAAGTAGTCGTACGTCTTCACGATCCAACCGATCAAGCACCGAAACTACGGCACCTCCGAGTTCGAGCACACGTTCAGCTCGATGACGATCCCCGGACTCCGATCCAGCAAAGTGTCGGGGAAGAGTTCCGTCAGCACGACGGCGTGGTGACGATCTTGATGAACTACAGCAGCAGGGCTTCGCCTAAACTCCGCTACAGTATTATCGAGGTATATGGTGGCAGGGGGCACCGCACACGGCTAAGGAATAGATCACGTGGATCAACTTGTGTGTTCTAGGGTGCCTCTACCTCAGTATATAAAGGAGCCAAGGGGGGAGGGGGGGCGCCGGCCAGGGAGAGAGGCGCAGGAGGAGTCCTACTCCTTCTGGGAGTAGGACTCCCCCCCCAATCCTATTCCAACTAGGATTCCCAAGGGGGGAAAGAGAGAGAGGGGGGCCGGCCACCTTCTCCTACTCCTAATAGGACTAGGGGAGGGGGAAGTGGCGCAGCCACCTTGGGCTGCCCCTTTCTCCTTTCCACTAAGGCCCATGAAGGCCCATATGGTTCCCCGGGGGGGTTCCGGTAACCTCCCGGTAACCCGGTAAAATCCCGATTTCACCCGGAACACTTCCGATGTCCAAACATAGGCTTCCAATATATCAATCTTTACGTCTCGACCATTTCGAGACTCCTCGTCATGTCCGTGATCACATCCGGGACTCCGAACAACCTTCGGTACATCAAAATGCATAAACTCATAATGAAACTGTCATCGTAACCTTAAGCGTGCGGACCCTACGGGTTCGAGAACAATGTAGACATGACCGAGACACGTCTCCGGTCAATAACCAATAGCGGGACCTGGATGCCCATATTGGCTCCTACATATTCTACGAAGATCTTTATCGGTCAGACCGCATAACAACATACGTTGTTCCCTTTGTCATCGGTATGTTACTTGCCCGAGATTCGATCGTCGGTATCCAATACCTAGTTCAATCTCGTTACCGGCAAGTCTCTTTACTCGTTCCGTAATACATCATCTCACAACTAACATATTAGTTGTAATGCTTGCAAGGCTTATGTGATGTGTATTACCGAGAGGGCCCAGAGATACCTCTCCGACAATCAGAGTGACAAATCCTAATCTCGAAATACGCCAACCCAACATCTACCTTTGGAGACACCTGTAATGCTCCTTTATAATCACCCAGTTACGTTGTGACATTTGGTAGCACCCAAAGTGTTCCTCCGGTAAATGGGAGTTGCATAATCTCATAGTCATAGGAACATGTATAAGTCATGAAGAAAGCAATAGCAACATACTAAATGATCGGGTGCTAAGCTAATGGAATGGGTCATGCCAATCAGATCATTCAACTAATGATGTGAGCTCGTTAATCAAATAACAACTCATTGTTCATGGTTAGGAAACATAACCATCTTTGATTAACGAGCTAGTCAAGTAGAGGCATACTAGTGACACTTTGTTTGTCTATGTATTCACACATGTATTATGTTTCCGGTTAATACAATTCTAGCATGAATAATAAACATTTATCATGATTATAAGGAAATAAACAATAACTTTATTATTGCCTCTAGGGCATATTTCCTTCAATAAGCATTTAAAAAAAATGAGTAACATGACTCTGTTCAAAAAGCACTACGGGGTGATTTTAATCTCCAACACTACACAGCCACTTCCAGGCAGCTAATTGGACCCAAGTAATCCTGCTGAAAAACTTTAATCTCTAGTAACACGGACTAACTGCTAAATCTGCAAAGAATCCAAAACACATCAGAATTATAATAAGTTATAATAGCCAGCTCCCAAATGAATACAAAGAGCAATAATGAGTTGATTTTCCAAGCAATCATCTGATGCACACACCACTACTATATTAAGGTAGCATAAAAATGTGGGCAACACACGCTAAGAAAAAGAAGAATAGTAATACTGGAGGCATACTTTCTTCATTAATTAAAAGTAATTAGGTCAATAAACTAGCTTTTTGCATGTAATGTGAAATAAAAACCACTCAAAGGCAAGAGCATTTTAGCCAATTAAATTATCCACTTAGTACGATAACCTTCACATCTAGATTAACAACACCTGGGAATTGTGAAGAACAGTAACATATGTTGGAATAAAAAAAACATGCATTCTCCAATTTACTGATTAGCCTTCATGGCATACAAGGTACATAATTATCTCTGCCCTCACTTCAGTATGAGATGGGATGAAGAATTGAGACAGAGCATGTGTTGAAATTGTATATATGCCACTTCCTGATTATTATCTTTACTAGCAGGATTACTAGCATATTTTCTTGATTATTATCGCCATTGCTTTCTATAAAGAGCCCCCACATGAAAATGTATTAAGTATATAATTCAAGGGAATATACCCTGATCTCATTTTTTTGTATAGTTCTGGTTGTATACCGAACATTTTAGTTTAAAGATTACTAGCACACCATTAATTAATTATTCTTTCCAGTAGGCTTTCACCAATGACGTGGTGTGAATAATATCGAGAAATAGAGAATATGCTAGAAATAACACTGAAATTTTGAGACTGAACAAATGCACGATGTAGCAGATCGAACACTCTTAAATCTAAAGCGAAAATAATATACCATCTATTAGGTATATTAAAGAAAAAGCATGCAATCTCCACTTCCATCACTCCTTCAGATTGCAATTTTGTGAATACGCATTTCCAGAAATACAATAGTATGAAATCCATCACTTTTGCTGTAATAAGCAAAAAAACTCAGCATCATTTAAACTGTTGCTTGCAAACCCCAAAAAGAAGGGAAAACAAAAGGATTATCCGTCCAAGTATATTAAGAAGTCAGGCAATAATTGAATAAGACATCAAGGCAGTAATGAACAAGTCAGGTAACCAATTCTTCTTTCTTTCATTGTTACTTACAATTTTCTTTTTGGAACAGAAGTATGGACACACAAAGTATACTCGAGAGACAAAAGAAGGTAAACAAACTACAAAAGTTAATTATTGTTTCCAAGTAACGACGTTAGTGCCTTTTTCGCCATTTTGACTTTTGACCCATACTGTATGCAGAGCAGAAAACCTTCATGGACATTAAAGAGGTACAATCAGGTAGAAGTGGAAGTGAACTGTTGCTAAAGAAAGCCAAGCATGGTTTTCTTTCATTTTTAATTGTAGTTCTGAACATATCCTACTCTACTTTCGAACTGCCCATGATCTCTACCTGTTAATTGGAGCACGCTAGCTGTAACTCAAATATCTAGACATCTCTTCTACCTGCGACCTTTTTGTATCTAATTTTGTATCTAAACATCTCTTCTACCTGCACAAAGTCCAACCTTTTAGTACCACCTCTCCTAGATTCACACATGAAAAAAATGCATCGTACCTACAAACTGTAAAATGGATTGCCTAGCTCTTGTATATATGATATGTATGTGAATTGGTTCTTAACAGACTATGTCACCAATATATTGAGACTTCTGTTATGTGTTCCCTCCGTCTAGATGTGAAGGACATGAGAGACACAATTAATTGTACAACTCAAATATTCTCCCCTTCAAAATATACAGACCACTTCCCCTTATTAGATAAAAGAAATAAACAAACAGCTACATCAACAAAAAGATATTCATATACTTTGCAACAACATATGCTGTTACCTACTTTAGAGAAAAATCAATTTATCAATCCATATGGCGCGGCAGCAAGACGCTAGTATGTTGTATGCTTGAGAATGGGAACTTGTTCAGAACAGTGACCTGCAGTATAGATTGCATTTAACAGTGCTGTTGAACCTGCAGTTTAGATCACGGGTTCAGGGAACTTCTTGTAAAAAAATGTAAAGGTTCATTTACTAGCTATCCAGTCATTGAGAATCAAGCTTCTCTGATTTTGAATCTGAATATGTGTGTAAAGGGGAGTTTGTTTGCATGCAGACATACATTATGCTACACATAGGCTGCAATTATCTCTCACCAAATTTTCACTCTATTCTACTCTATTCAGCCTGTACTGCCGACTCACAAAACAATAGTTGAGACTATCAATGCCATGGCTACAGAATTCCTCTAAACAACACTTCTGTACTTGTTAAATTACTCGAATGTAACTATCCCCCGTTTTCCGGAACCAACAATTTTTAAATCTATGATCCATAACTAAAAATGCATTAGTAAACTGCGGGGCCATGCTAGGAAATCGGGAAGGTCTTCCTTGGTATGAATGCACCAAGTGCCTTTTCCAAACTCTGGGTGTTCCTGACATCTTTATGTATTGGGTGAGAATTAGATGGAAAAACCTATACCAATTGGGTGAAAATTAGATGTTCAAATACTTATAGGAACCTATAAATATTTAGGTTGAATCATTGCCTGTTTACTTATACAGATGAGCACGTTCAGTCAGGTAAAGCCCATCCTAACAAAAAAAAAGATACCGGGGGGAGAGAAAGATGGGGTTTGAGGTGCTCACCTGGGCAAGGGAGGGCCTCCAGTGGTCCAAATGCTGCAAAGGAGGTCGCCATAGGATGCACAGCCGCGCCAGAGATGTGGCAGAGGAGGTTGGGGTCGCCGCCGTGCAGCCCAACGCGGGCGAACACACTGAGCTAGGAGAAGCCATCCAGAAGGTGGAGAGGGCGCGAGTGCGCGCGGTGTGCAATGGAGCGAAGCCGCCGGAGACGTGCCAACGATGGACGCGACCTGCAGCCGAAACCCTAGCCACAGGCTAGGCGTCGCAGGCGAGCGCATGGGAACGGGAGCGGCGGATCCAACTGGCTTGGAGGACGAGGGATCGGAAACCAGCTCATCTATGTGTTGCGCGGTGGTGGAGTCACCAGAACCGGCGGGCATTGACTGCGGCGTGAGGGATGCGGCGGATTTGGTAGCTACTAGTGCTGCGAGGTGAGAGGAGAGAAGGGGGAGGGCCAGCGGCGAGCAATGACAGGAGGGGGGGCGAGGAGATGGTTGGTGGCGGCGATGTGGGAGGGACTATGGGGAATCAGGATGGGGCTGCAGGGGAGGGAGGGGATGAGGGTTAGGGTTAGCTTTTTATATGGGTGAAGTCTAGGCGGGCTTTGGAGGGCTTGCAGGGCTCTGGGTGAAGTCTAGGCGGGCTTTGGAGGGCTTGCACGGCTCTGCCGGGCCGTCCATGACAGTTTTCGAAAACGTCATCAGAAATCTGTCATGGATTAACAGGTTTCTTGTAGTGACATAAAACATGTGTAGCTCTCCTCCTTGATCAAGTTGGAGCATGCAGATGAACCTGTCTCCTAATCGTGGGTAGCGCATCTGTTTGCTGCCCCCTAGTACTTCTCCGCGCTCCCCCATCACATATTTGGTCCAGTCTTGCACTATTAAGCATCCGTCGCTAATCTTGAATGCACTAAAGTAATCTGTAGGATATCTTGGCCGTAAGCTAATAATACTCATGGTACCTTTAGTCTCGATCCCATAAGGCCTAACATTCATCGGAAGTCCCTGTTGAAGAACATCGTATGGTAACATACTTAGCAATGAAGTTTAGCTGCAAAAATAATGTATGGAAAAGATGCACTGAGGACAAATAGTAAAAATCTTACCATCATTCCTAAATAGATGTGACCATAGTTCATTACAAACACTATTGGTTGCACGTTTTCGATACTAACATTTCTAAGTGCTGGAAGAAAATTTGTCTTGACAGTATCCAGATCCTCAAGCCATGAAACATAATGACTTAGCTCCTCGCAGTTTAGTTCAGCCCCGGGACAGTAGTAGGTCCTGTCTACCAAGCGATGGACATGTTTGCTTGCATCGAAATAAGCTGACAATACAAATTAGTTGTCAACTATTTTTGAATAAACAATATCAAAGAAATAGATATGGTTGAGAAACTTACATAATGGTATAACTGGAGGCGTCTGCACATCGACCCAGATGTCGGTATTACCTTCAATATCATCTTCCGGACGAATATCAAAGGTGATAACCATATCAGGCTCAAATGCATAAGTCTTGCATAGTGATCGCCATGTTTTGCATCCAAAATAGGTGTAGTCGTTTGAATTGTATAATTTTACGTTGAAAATATAACCATGCTCGGTCTTCAAGTAAAATTTCTTTTCCTCCATATTACGACTGAAACCTATCTTATCCAATACAAAAACTCTTGCATGGCAGGGGATACGCTAGTAGAATAGTAAAAAAAGACTTGTCATGCTTAATGTCATCCTTAAATTATAAGTTGAAGCAAATGAAGCAAATGTCATGCTTAATTATGAAAAAAGACTTGTCGTTGTGACTTACTGTATCCACTTCGAAATTCTCGTCCAGCTTGATGCTGAAGTGCCTATCATCATCTAGGAAGATTCCGTCGCACAGGCCGCGCTCATCTTCGCAGTATTTGCAAATACGAAAATCCTTTTCGTCGTCAGACATTTCCTATGTTCATAATTAAAACATTAATTGAAAATCGATCGAATACAACTACCAGGATACTCAACACACAAATCCGGGGCACTCGATATTTCCTACATATTCTGGCACAAGTCATGCCAAAATTCACGGAAAAATCCGGCATGACCTTTGCTAAAATAGGACATATCGAGCGCCTGAAATTTGCCGGAACGGAAATGAATCAACACTCCGGCAAAACATAGGCCACTCGGAGGTGTAACCTGCAAACATGACCGGCCACTTGGGCAAGCACATATCCTATTTGAGCAACACAAGATATACATTTCAAAATATCTTATAGGACTCAAATTAGCATGCATTCAATAAACAAAAGTAAATCATCTCATGCGTCCGTACATCGTCGAATATTATCACTAATACATCCCGAATAGTGTCATACATATAACATCACTAACACAACTAAAACCCTAGCACACGACGGGTATCGGCGCGGGCGGTGGACACCCACAGAGAAGGAACCATCACGGGATCATAGCTCCAGTGAGATCCCTGGAGAACCTGCCAGGTATTGGAGAACCTGTGCTCCAACGCAAACAAGTAGCGACGGACGTGCGCGTCCTCCTCACTAACACGGTGACGCACCACCTCCGCGGGGCCCTCGAGCCTCCGGACGGTCACTGGCCCACGCGACCGCCGCCAAAGAAGGTCCGGGTCAACGATAGGTTGGCTCCTCACCAACCTGCGCCTCTCGGTAGGTAGCGCCTCCCAGTACCACCCCGGCGGAGCCCAGTCCCGGACATGGCCCGTCTGGTCAAGCAGGTGTCGTCCTCCGCCGACTCGACGACGAGGATGCGGGATAGGCATCGTCGACGTCGATGCAGGAAAAATTGCTTTAACTAAAAAAACAGCAACAAGTTCTTACTAACGAGTTCTATTAATTCAATTAGTTCTTACTAAAAATAAACTTACTATAAATAAAAATAAACTAATACCTAATTAGTACCTAGTTCTTACTAACTAATTAGTACCTAGGAACTACTACCCTAATTACCATATAAGTAATTAACTAACTAGCACTAAAAATAGCCTAGGGTTCATACTAACTAGCACTAAATAGCTAGGGTTCATACTAAGCAGAGAAGAGGGATCGGAAGGGGAGAGTGTTTACAGAGGGCGGGGAGAGAGATGGGGTTGGGGGAGACGGCGGCACCGAGGCGCGGCGAGGCGGGGTCGGGGGAGACGGCGGTGAGGCGGGGTCGGGGGAGACGGCGGCGAGGCGGGTCGAGGGAGACGGCGGCGAGGCGGGGTCGGGGGAGACGGCGGCGAGGCGGGGTCGGGGGAGACGGCGGCGAGGCGGTGTCAGGGGAGACGGCGGCGAGGCGGAGGCGACGAGGAATAGTAGAGGAGAATTGGGGGAGGAAGCAGAGGAGAGGGAATCAGGCCGCGCGGGGGGTTATGTGAAAATAGCTTTAACAGTAGCGTGGGGAGGCAAAACGCGCTGCTGCTAAAATCCGTAGTAGTAGCGTTGTTCGTAGAAGGGCACTACTACTATACCTAGCACGTCGGGAACGGTATGGCAATTATAGTAGTAGCGCGTTCTGTTCCTGCCGCGCTACTGCTAAGCGGGTAACAGTAGCGCCGTTCTAGTAGACGCACTACTGCTAAGTAGCAGTAGCGCCTCATTTTAACAGGCTCTACTGGTAACATTTTGTGTCTAAGGTTTTCTCTAGTAGTGTTTGGTTCAAATCTTATATCATAGACTGCAAAGAAACAAGCAACAGTCTCACGTTCTAGCACTGAGGCTGAGTACAAGTCTTTGGCAAATGCTACTGCTGAGGTGATGTGGGTAGAAACACTTCTTGATGAATTAAAAGTTGAAAGACCACATGTGTCATACTTATGGTGTGATAATCTTGGAGCGACATATCTGTCTACAAATCCTGTATTTCATGTCGGGACAAAGCACATAGAAATTGACTTTTACTTTGTTCGTGAAAGAGTTGTACAAAAACTTTTGGAGATCAAGTTACAAATGGGTTCGCTAAACCACTACAAGTTCGACAGCTTCAAGCTTTTAAGAACAATCTCAACTTTGACATGCTAAGATTGAGGGATGATGTTAAAAGGTAGATTATAGCGTGTCAACTTGTGTACGTATATGTGTATGTGCCGGTTGTAATCCTATGCGTGAGTTGTAACCGAGGTAGGTTGTTACAAGTCTGCCTTATCTTGTATAGCTTGGATTAGGGGCCAAGACTTCAACAACCTATCTCAAACCCGCATGTAATCCTGTGCTAGATAAATTAACACGGATGCATCCTTAATGAGATCATCAAACGCTTAACCTCGTTTCTTTCATCTCCTACTTGAAAAAAAATAAGCATAGGGATGGAGCAATGTAGTGTATGTTCTCGAAGAGTGTCCTTGAGGCCGTCAGTGGCGAAGCTGATCTGGTCGAGGTAGGTCTTGTTGCAGAGCCCGACATAGGTGACTTGAGCTTGGTTGTGGAGACCGACTGTGAGGCATGCTACACGCGGCAGCACTCGAAATAGATCTATGTTTTTTCTAGTAAGATATTTCCTCCATCTGAGAAAACTTGTCATCAAAATGAACAAAAAAAGTATATTTAGAACTAAAATACATCTAGATACATCCTTTTTTATTTATTTTGAAGACAAGTATTTCTAGACGAAGGGAGTATTTAACAAACAGATTGTATGCATGACCCAAGCATCAAAATATTTTCTGAATCCGGTAAAGAGAAAAGGCCAAATTAGTACTATGTATTAAGAATTTAAGATCTGAATATAATCTAACAATAGATTGTTCTTTACTAATACCCAGAAAAATCGAAAGCTACCATCGATTAGCTTGCTAAAAGGCAAAATAAGAAAGAGAAACAGATGCATCTATCTCATTCAACTTCTCACGCTTACACGGTCGTTTCATTTTCAAGTGGTCATGCATGTCAAAGTGTCAGCTAGGATGAATCTGAGTTAAAAGCTCCTGGGAACTACGACAGAAGGGGAAACAGATCTTGCGTTCTCGCTGTTGTATTTCGAGCTTGTTTCCTGATCGGTCGATTGCATCTAGCCGGCGGAATACATCAGATTTACCGTATGAAGCTAGCCTAATAATCAATCCACCAGCTTGCTTCTAGCCTGCACGTGCCTGGCCCAATCATTGACCCACCAGCTTGCTTGCTTGTAGCTTTCACGTGGATGTTGGTCCAATCCAAGGCAAGACGGCAATATCCGCGGTTGAGGAGAATGACCTACCTACGCACGTATGTTCTGGTCGGCAAGAAATCAATATGCGTACTGGCTGCTGTACGTCTGCGTGAATCGATCAAGGCATCCGAGTTGGCTAGCGAGGTCATGGGCAGCTTGCCGGTGCTAGCTTCATGTTCCTAATCATCTGCAAAAAATGGATCGTGTCAGCTTGGTACGTCGTCGAGGTTACCTAGTCGGCATGCATAGCTACCCGCATGTTCTGCGGCCAGCATGGAATCAATCAATCTGTATGAACGTGTTTGGTTGCCTGCATATAGCCCAGCCTGGCCCGTGCAGGAAGGAATTGGCCCGTTTGGTTTCCTGTGTTTACTGTACAGCCCGATGGCATGAAACATAAAACACCTCCAGGCCAGGCCCAGGGGAAACGGCGGAATCGGCAGTAGCTGGCAAGCCTGGCTTGGGCGAGGCAGGGGAAGGCGACGCGCTTCTCTCCTCGTGCGACCAGGGAGATGGCGCGAGCTCTCCAGCGTCACCGAAAAATCGACGGGAGGATTTCGGCTTAGCTCCTGCCGAGTCCGCCCCTATTTAGCCCCCTCCCTCACCGCCCCAACTCCCGCCATCATTCCCTCCCTTCGAGCTTTCCCACCGACGCGCATCGGCACCGACGAGCAGGTAAGAGGCGCATCTTCATCGGCCGGCGGTCCACGGTGTTAGCGGTCCTTCACCGGCCAGCGGTGATCTTCTACGACCGTTTCCCCCTCGTCCTCGAGCTGCAGTCGTGGCCTCTGTGAGTTCAATCCCCCTTTCTCTCTGTTCCTTCTAACTAGATCTGAGCTGCAACTAGGGTTTGATGTAGATGCATGGTTGATTAGTGCTTTGATCTATGAGCTCATATAGTTGATTGCTATGCCGCGGTTGCAATTGATGGTAGGGTTAGATGTTCAAGCATGTGGTAGGCTAGATTAGTAGTAGAGTTTGAAGTTGAACCTTGTGCTTGTGTTGATTTTTGCTTAGATCTATGATTTGTAGCTATTGGTAGTCCATTTGTAACATGTTGTTTGTTGTAGATGTATGTTCCTGCTCATAGATTGTCCGATATGCTTAGTATGATAGTGATGAACCATGTGCTTAGTATGATAGTGATGAAGCATGTGCTTGGTATGATAGTGATGAACCATGTACATGTATGCTCCTGCTTTCATGGATTGTCCGATATGTTGTGTGCTATGCTTACTGTCAATGCGTACTACGATTGTAGGATATGACCACGCAGACACAAGATCCTAGTCAGACCCTTGTCCTGTCCGACAACCAGTTTGCTCCATCGAGGACTCGCAGCCTATCTCCGAGATGGCACCTGATTCAGAGGTGTTCGCGTCCGATTCTATCTATGTGCCAGTATACTACTAGGAAAAGGTCTACTAATGGCGCACCTAATTTGTCCATTAATGGCGCATTAGTGGTGCGCCATTAGTGCCACGCCATTAGTATATTTTACTAATGGCGCACCACTAGTGCGCCATTAGTATCTGGTATACTAATGGCGGACCTCAGATGCGCCATTAGTATATACAACAGTGCACCATTAGTATGCCTCCCAGGGGGCCATGTATACCCAGGTGCTTTGGCATACTAATGGCGCACAACAACAAGATGTGCCATTAGTAACTTCGGCATACTAATGGCGCACTGTTTAATGATGCGCCATTAGTATCCTTTGGCATACTAATGGCGCACTGTGATGTGATGCGCCATTAGTATGAATATTAGGTTTTTTTTATTTTTTAATTTTCTATTTTTTGCACAGGTTACAAAATGTATAATTGGACAAAATATAGACAGCACAAATCAACAACAGATTCATCGAATACAATAGAAGATTAGTCTCTGAATACAATTCATCATATTAGTCTCCGAATACAATTCATCATATTAGTCTCCGAATTGAAAAGACCGAACAAAGATAGAACATTATATTACAAGTCTCGAGACCGCGAGTAGCGAGTTTGTCTTCACATTACAAGTCGATATCGATCATCTAAACTACCATCACATAGAAGAGAGTTGCGGTCATCACGATGAGCATCATCACGATGAAACTCGTCTTCATCCGGATCCTCCAACGCTCCCTCCCCTCTCCCGCTAGATAGCGGGCGTATCTAGATTCGGCCTCGGCCCTAGTGGTGTACCCTTTGTAACTGTTACCGCTGAATCGGTGAACCTGTCTCCGACACTCCTCCCAGTCGTCGTAGACTCCGGGAACCTTACCCTTGTACACGACATACGACGACATCGCTATGCACTAGCCAAACGAACATTAGTACCAATTCACAGACAATACATAAGCAATATATAAGTATGCAACAGAACGATCGGAAGAGAAAAGCAAGACATTAATAGCATCGATTACATCTAAGTTGAACGACTCTCGAAATCAAAGAGACATACTACAAGTTCATTAAAGTTTAATTACAACATGAGCCAATCGATGTTTCAGAACTAGACACAGCATCACTGCTTTCGACTCGACTCAAGGGACCGGAGCGTGGATGAAGCCGCCGTCTATCGTGGGAGTCATGAAATAACGGTCGTTGTCAGCCTGCATTTGTAGCATTGTGTCGATGTCACTGTTGGACGGTTGATTTCTGAGGTAGAACTGCCCCGAGGTACGAAGGACATCTTGATGGATGATTTCCGCAAACTCCGACTGGATGCGAAAGAATTCTTGTCTGATGTCCGCGTCCTGGATTGCCGACACGCTCGCGGCCCAATCTTTGAGTTTACTCGGTAGCAGAAGTTGATGCTGGTCCCGTACGATCGCCCGCATGTGATGGATGGCGTAGTAGGCACCCTTCTGACCGCCAGGCGGCTGCTTGACGCAGCAGAACGTCGTATTGTGGGAGAACACGTGCTTGCCGTACTTACGAATAGGCCTGGTGAAGGTGCCTCCAGATTTGGCGTAGCCGGGGAGAACATCATCAAGAACCTTCTTGACATTTGTGTAGTCTACGTTCGACTGACGGTCCGGGTCGAAATACGTGGCCATGGAATATTTGGGGCTTAGGAGGATGAGCGTGCAATGTGTGTCACTGCAGAAAACACGGAATGTTAAAAGAAAAACGATCGAAATCTAAGAATTCATATGTTACGGGGCGGTTGAGGGGAGGACTTACTCGGGAAAGTAAGGCACGAGGAAGTTATCCTTATCTTGGTTTGCCAGAATGACGCCTTCGAGGTAAGAACTCGCGACTTGCCGGTCCCCAGCGCTTCCCAAGATCTTGGCACGCATGTAGAAGGGGTCGACTATCACGATGTTCGGGGTCTTGTCGCGAATGATTCGCATCTCCATACTCAGCAAAAATAGCCGAACGAAGGTGTAGTGCAGCGAATGAAGGTTCAACATAGCGTGGATGTCATCAAACCGCAGGACGATCGTACCCCCGATGGAGTTATCCACAAAGCCCTTGCCCTCTGGCACCTTGGACGCGAAAACCGGGTATGCCACATCCTTCTCTCTGAGACGGCGCTTCTCCAAAGAAAGAACACTGTCATGCAGACTCCGCATAGCACCGGTTGCAGCATCGAGCATATTTCTCGGTAGCATCGGCCTACCCGCCACATGCAACCTCCTCATTAAATCCTCAGGTGAAGGCGGCCCGTCCTGAGCACGGATCGTACTCGGTGACGGCTGGCTCGCACCCTTGTTAGTCTTTCTTTTGCGTGCCTTCTTCTTCTCCTGTAATGGGACCGAGTTCTGCTCACAAACCGCCTTCTTGAGTGTGTTGGGGCTGATAATATTTCGCACCTCGCCTATCTGAGGCTCGGTGAAGTCGGCAGCTGGAGGCGTCTCCTGAGAGCTGAACTGCAGACGACGCCTGTTGCAACTTGGCTTCTCCACGGTACCAGCTAGATCGCGCACGTCTTTTGTTGGGTTGGGTTCTTGAGAAGGAGGCCCCATGAAGTCGCCACCGTACCCATGATCGGCAAAGTACTGATCGACGTTGCCAAATGTATCGTCGTCGTCGTCGTTCTGATCCTGTGCCATATGCATGTTTGGATCCAGTGGCATAGGGATGTCCGGCACCGTTGCGGCGGTCTTGCCATGGGGCTGACTTGGCGCCGGCACGACTGGCGGTGTTGTCTTTGGGGTGGTGTCCCCCGCCCCCAAACGAATCTAGCTCTTCGGCCAAAGCAGGGGCCAGCTCAGGCAGGCGCTGAGGGTCATCACGTCATCATCGTCGGCCCCGACGGGTCGAATCGGAGGTAACAACTCGTTGCAGCCTGGCAGCACCCGAACCAGTTGAACCCTAAACAAGTTGGGTGGCATCTGGGTACCGTGGAACAAGGGGTTGCCCGGTTGAACAATTTTGCCCTTGGCGACATCGACCAACTCGTTGTTGACGAAGTGCAGGAGAGTGCACGGAACGTCGGCGGCGCCCCGCGAAAACATGTAGGACGTCAGGGATGGCCAGTCAAAGGCAAGGAGATGAAGTCCTCGGCCGAGAGAGGCTTAATTAGTTACCGTGATGATGGCGTCGAGATCGGCTAATGTCGAGGCACCGCCAACAGCGGGCGTGCAGTTGACGGAGGGGCCGCTTGCTGCAGAGGTGCCGGCCGGCGTACACCCGGGTGCATTAAGCTCCCGTGCCGGCGTCGGAGACACCAATGCCGCCTCCGCCGGAGACACCAATGGCTCCGCCATCGCGTTCTGCGAGTTGCTGGCCGTGAAGCTAGGAATCGGGGGCGGCCCCTGTTGGCCGCCCACAATCCACGCACTCAACCCCTCGATGAAGGTAGGCACAATGGCGGTGATCGTCGCTCCGAGTTGTTGTTGCACTTGCTCTTGGACAATCTCCGGAATCCGCGCCACCTGTGCCTTGAGTTCTTGAACCTCGCGCGCCTGGCTTTCCGAGCTGGTCTTTTTCTCCTTTCGCCCACCAGTGTTATAGTATGACGACCATTTTGTCGACAAGCCTTTGCCGGCCACACGACCAGCTGACGTCGGCTTACTGAGCTTATCCTTGTTCTTCATTACATTCAACACCCTATTTAGAGTGGTGTCCCAAGGGTTGCTCTTAGTCGACCCCACGCTACTGCTTCCAGTCGCCTGCGGAAGGAATGTGAACCATTTAGAAATTTGGCTTCATTAATTAGAATGCAACCATATGGAGCTAATTACGCGGGGGTGTATTCCTTACCAGAACAAGCTCAAGCTCCCTGTTCTTCGGATCCGTGGTAAGCTCCTTTGTTTTCGGGTCCTTCTTGTACCGGGCCCTGACAAAGTTCCTGGTCTGCTTGTCACCGTATTTATCGAAGAGGGGCGGTAGGCCTTGCTCGGCACGGTCTGCCTCCTCCTTGTCCCATATAGGCTCCGCCACTCTGTAACCGCCGGGACCGAGTGTGTGTTCCCCTAAGTTCAGCTCCCACATTTCTTTCCCCCACTTACTTGATTCGGAGTTTGCGGTGCTCGAGCAATTGATCTTGAAGTCGTTGTAGTCATCTTCGGTGATCGAAGGATTTTTCTCCTTGATCTTCTCATAACTCTCACCTTTCTCGATCATTCTCTTCACATTGCTTTTCCAAGTAGAAAGGGCCTTGCTCATCTTTGTGAGGGCAGCATTGTTCACTTTATTCCCTTTGAGGCTTGTGTTTTCAAATTCAGCGGGGAACTTGTATCATTCGTGCAGCTTCGTGAAGAGGAGGTTGCGCAAATTCCCTCGGTCAGGATGCCTCAGGTTCTCGGTGTTGATCGAGACGGTGCTCTGGAGAATGCACCCGAGCTGAAGCGAGTACCCCTTGACTATTCGTTCGGGCGCCGTTGGATTCCCGTCGGAGTCCACTTCAATAACTTCCTCCTTGAGGGTGTGGAGCACGGTCGGGCGCCGGTCCTTCCGTTGCCTCTTCGGTTGGCTGCCATCTGTGCGTGCGCCGCCATCATCAGTGGTGGCATCCTCGGCGGCACCATCAGTGGTGGCATCAGTGGGGTCATCCTCGGCGGCACCATCAGTGGTCTCAGGATCGGTTGGGAAGGCAGCGTCCTCATACAAGTGAGGTAGTTCCTCCATCTCCTGGGACAGCTCCCAGAATGCCTTGCCGCCCGAACCCCCAGCCTCATCGTTGTTGGCCATGTTTCTCTCTAAATAGGAACAAAGTTTGGTCAAAAAGTTGGTTATTGTCAAGGAACAAGATCATGGTCTCATCATTTAGGGTTTGTCGACACCGAGGCATCCTAAAAGCTAAGCTTTTATCATTGAGGGTTTTTCGACGCCGAGCACCCTAAAAGCCTAAGCTTTCAGCATTTCGGTTTTTATCGACACCGAGGCACCCTAAAAGCCAAGGTTGTATAATTAATGGTTTGTCGACACCCATGCATTAGTCACAAGTACCCCGTATGTCCTATTTTTAGCAAAGTCATGCTAAAATTCACGGAAAATTTCAGCATGATCTTTGCTGAAAATAGGACATATGGAGCACCCGAATTTGCCGGAACGGAAGTTAATCGACATTCCAGCAAACTCAAGGGCCTCTCGGGTGGACAAGGCAAAAAAGGCCTCCATCACAACATGGAAAATACATTGGCATGTGAAGAGGTGAAACAATATATGCATCTCCAAGCAGTATCATTCAACATTTTGGACAAACCACTACAAGCAATACTGGATCAGATACAAGAAGAATGTGAGAAAATGCAGACAAATACTAACAGATTGAGGTGTTTAACTTGTGGTGCTCTCTGTGCTATTAACATTTCAAGTCAAAACCTTTTCTGGTTAGTAAGTGTTTCTTGAGCATATGTATGTAGTAAGTGTTTCTGCTCTCAGTGTTTCAGAACACATATTTTAGCTACCTAGTACCAGTGCTATTACCCAGCAGTTAATTAGCTTTTGCTTTTGCTTTTCAGTGCCAAATTCTAGCTAGTACCAGCAAATTAACATCTAGCAGCAATCATTTTCAAATATATATACACTGGACATTTTAGTATTGACCCTAAGGAAAAAAGAATAGTTAGGTTAATATTAACCCAAGATACATCAACTACTGCACTGTCCTGCCTAATAAAAACAGTCATGCCAGCATATAGTATATAAATCTGAATTTGTGTTTACAAGAAGAGTGCCCATTGCAATGTAAACCTGAGAACACAACTCACCTCAAGTGCGCGATATAGCAGACACCTACTTCTTCAGTCAAGTGCAGTAAAAGACCGTTTGCAGAACCTGTTTAGTCAGAGTTGAACATTACATAAGATGAGAACTCTACATAACTAATATTGGTATGACAGATAGAAAACTGAGAATGGATAAAAAAACTAAGCATGGCAGCAAGACGCTGATGCATCTTCTGTGTCGCCAACTTTCAAAACAGAACCGGAATTCTGTTGATAAATGGAAGCATGTTTATAGTCCCTCGAAACAAAATAATCACAATACAGAAGCACCTAGGTAAGAAGCTGGAAAATAATACCATGGGTGCATTATGAGTGTTAGTTGGGAGCATGAAACTTCAATAACAGAATCCGTGCCAATTGTGGACCCATGTTGTACAGAAAAAGCTTTAAAACAGTTGTGATTAAACATTGTCAAATCTGGTTAATTCCCTTGCATAGTTGGTTGATGATTTAAGTTACGATGATCAACTGGTCAGCAGCAGTTGACTGACAGATGCACCAAATACAACAATTCCAATTGCAATCTCCAAACAAAAACTACCCCCAAAAAAGGTGGCAACATATGAGAACAATAATGGAGCTAAACTACACAGCACATGGCAAGTCCAACATATCAGACTGCCTTCAATTGTTGTTCAAGTGAAAGTGGCCATTGCTTCCTTCTTACTAAGGAGGATACATAACGTTTGTTTGCTTCTTCTGGTATTCCCCCATGGCCCAGTACTAAAGGAAGATGACAGAATAACTACACAATCTATATAGTTCGTTATATGCTAGTGGCACTGAAAGCTTAACAAAAAAATCTGTATAGTTCGTTGTCAGGTATGGTTAATGCCTTAGGTAGTTGGTTGATGTTTATGTTCCGATGATCAACTGGTCAGCAGCGCGCGCTTGACTGACAGATGCACCAATACGACAATCTGAACTGCGAGGAACGAACAAAAACTAACCCAAAAAGGCAGCCACAGATCGGAATAATACTTTCATACTACTTCCAAACCAACTACCTCAAAACGACGTAAGCGCGTGCGCGTGAGGGGGAGAGGGGAGAGGAGGAGGGGGAGCTCACGGGGGCCGTAGGGATAGGGCAGTGGGGCGCGGGGAGGATGTCGGGGACGATGACGACGCAGGGGAGGTGGCGACGAGGTCCGGGTGGTGGTGGTGCTCCGGCGACGGTGGTGTGGACGGGGCGGCGTCCGGGCCGCCGGCGTCGAGGGCGGCGGGGCGATGGCGTCCAACGAGGTGGGGCGACGGGAGAGCGGCGCCGACGTCGGGGCCTCAGGCGGCGGTGGTTGGAGACGGACGACGGGGCGCCGGCGATGGGCGCAGGGGCAAGGCGCCCCGATCCAGATCGCGTTTGGGAGGACTCGAGGACGACGGGGCGGCGTCGCGGCGTCGGGGCGGCGTCGAGGCGGCGGGGCAGCGGCGTCG
The DNA here is from genome assembly GCF_003073215.2 of Triticum urartu. NCBI lineage: Eukaryota > Viridiplantae > Streptophyta > Magnoliopsida > Poales > Poaceae > Triticum > Triticum urartu. The sequence continues at coordinate 741,267,018 of NC_053023.1, forward strand.
GGAGAGGAGAGGGGAAGGGGATCGAGGGCGAGGGCGAGGGAGAGAGAGGGGATAGGTTTGGGCCGGGGACGAAATATAGATGGGGGCGGCACAATACTAATGGCGCACCACCCCTCGGTGCGCCATAAGTACATCCATACTAATGGCGCACCTCACCCAAAATGATGTTTGATACTTATTTAAAATGATGTTTGATACTTATTTGTGTTTAAATATGTTCAAACTTGTTTAAATCATAACAGTAATATTTTTTTATAAGACAGTAATAATTTTTTAAAAAATATCATCAAACAGTAATGCCGGTGGAGCGGGGGAGGGTGCGCGGGGTGCGGGGGGTCGGCGGCGGCGGTTGAGTAGGGGAGGGGTGGAGGGGGATCGAGATCGAGTGTCCATGAAATTTAAAAATATTCATGATAGTTCAAAAAGTGCCCATGAAATACAATCGAGAAATGAAGGCTACGATTTAAATACAATCGATCTTAGCTAGCTATCTGTTCACAATCTTCTTGCCCTTCTTTTTCACAAATGGAGTTCTTCTGTGGAACGGACGTCCTTTAGGTAGGGTGGTCCTGCTTCTTCTTGTGGTGTATGCTGCTACTTCATCATCGTCGTCATGTTCGATCCTCGGGTCGCCGTACTTGTCGAAGTCTTACTCATTGGCTACTCCATCCATTCCGATGATCTTCCTTTTGCCTCTCCTCACGACAACACGACTGGTCTTTGACGGGTCGGTAATGAAGAAGCATTGGTCCACTTGGGAAGCCAGTACCCATGGCTCATTTTTCGCAGTGACGTTTGCGCCCGCGGTCTTGGATTTGGCTTCGAGTATAACCATGGTGGTGAAATACCGGTCTTCTTTTAGGACGCTCTTCGCCCATCTGACACGGAACATCGGGACCTTCTCTCCAGCGTAGCTCAGCTCCCAGATCTCCTCGATCCTTCCGTAGTATCTGTCCTTGTCGTTACCGGTGTAGGATTCCATCGTTACCCCGGAGTTCTGATAACCATCGCTCTTCATGTCCTTGGCCTCGGTGTAGAATGTGTAGCCGTTGATATCGTACGCCTCATAGGTCATCAGGTTGTGCTCGGCGCCCTGTGACAAGGCGAATATGAGTTGTTCTTCCGTGGAAGAATCCTCATGTAAAGGGTACGACAGAAGCTTCTTCTTGAACCAACGCGTGAAACATGAGTTGTGCTCTTTGAGTATATCTCCATCCGTCCTCTGTTGGCCTCGGTCATTGTAAGTCTTCTTAATAAAGGTTTTGTGCTCTACCACCCAAGGATCGACCATGTCTATGTGTTGTAGCGCGACTACGTTTGCTCTTCCAAAGTCGGCGAGTCGACCCTCGAAGTCGACATGCATTTCGCGGCGACCCTCACGGTGACCCCATCCAGCGAGCCTGCCGAGGTGCCTGTTGACGGGCAGACCAACGGGGTTCTCGATGCCTAGATAATTCGTGCAGTAGGAGATGCACTCTTCGGTCAGAAAGCCCCTGGCTATGCTTCCCTCTGGACGTGACATGTTGCGAACGTATCCTTTGATGACACCATTCATCCTTTCGAATGGCATCATGCTGTGCAGGAACGTCGGCCCGAGTTGGATGATATCGTCCACGATATGGACCAGCAGATGCACCATAACGTCGAAGAATGCGGGCGGGAAGTACATCTCAAGCTCGCATAGTATCACCATGATCTCTTCCTGTAGCCTTCTGAGTTGCCTCACGCCAATCGACTTCCGAGAGATGACGTCGAAAAAGTTGCATAGGCCAAATAGCGTTTCACGGGCGTGCGCGTCCATGATCCCACGGATTGCAACTGAAAGTATCTGCGTCATCAGCACGTGACAGTCGTGAGACTTCATCCCGCTGAACTTCTGCTTCGCTGGGTCTAGGTATCTGCTTATCTTCCCCGCGTAACCGTAAGGAAGTTTTACTCCTAGGAGGCAGGTGAAAAACTGCTCGATCTTCTCCTGACTTAGAGTGTAGCACGCGGGAGGGTAGTCATTTCTAGTCTTCTTGGCCTTTTTGCCTTTGCGACGACTTTCTGTGTCCTGCTTCGCCTCATCATCATCATATATAGCGTGAAGCTCATGCCTGATGCCCATTGATTTCAAGTCTGCCCTTGCTTTCGGCCCATCTTTGGTCCTCTCTGGCATGTTGAGCAGGGTACCAAGCAGACTCTCGCACACGTTCTTCGTGATATGCATGACATCAAGGCTGTGAGGCACACGGTGGATCTTCCAGTACGGCAAGTCCCAGAAAACAGACCTCGTTTTCCATAACTTCAGCAACGGCTCTGGCGCCTTTCACTTCTTTCCCGGCTCTGACGCCTTTTGCTTCTTTCCCGGCAGTGGGCAGTCTTTCCAATTTTTCAACAGCTTGTCTATTTCCTCGCCGCTCCTCGTACACGGGCGTTTTCGGGGTTCGGTTTCACCATCGAACATATCCTTGCGTTTCCTCCACGGGTCATCGTCGCGAATCCACCTTCGATGTCCCATGAACACGGTTTTCGAAGATCCGGGATCTCTATCTAGCCGGCGATACGTTGTGTCATCCATGCACCTTACGCATCCAGAAAATCCGTGGACTACCTGCCCCGCGAGATATCCGTAACCGAGATAGTCGTGCACCGTCGTGAGCAGTGCGGCTCTCATAGGGAAATATTCTTTCTCTGCGGCGTCCCACGTATTGGCTGGCGTTTTCCACAGTGTGTCTAGCTCCTCCTTCAGCAGCCCCAAATACAGATTGATGTCGTTCCCTGGTTGTTTCGGCCCTTCAATTAGCATACTCATGTGAATGTACTTCCTCTTCATGCACAACCAGGGGGAAAGTTGTACATCCACACAAACACAGGCCAGGTGCTATATGTGCTTCTCTGGCTGCCAAACGGATTGACTCCATCGGTGCTCGCGCCCAGCATGATGTTCCTTGGATCCTTCCCAAATTCTGGATATTCGAAGTTCAACGCTTGCCACTGGCTCGCATCCTTAGGGTGACTCAGCATCTTGTCTTTTTTATCTATCTCCGGATCATTTGCGTCATCTTCTCGCTTCTTCTCCTCCCTATCCGCGTGCCAACGCAGGAGCTTTGCTACCTTAGGGTCCGCGAAATACCGCTGCAGACGAGGAGTGATCGGAAAGTACCACACCACTTTTCGAGGAGCTTTCTTCCTCTTCTTGTATCAAGTGACGCCGCACATCGGACATATGGTAGACTCCGCGTGCTCGTCCCGATAAATGATGCAATTGTTCATGCACACATGGTATTTCACGTGCGGTAAATCCAGAGGACACACGATTTTCTTCGCCTCCTCCAAACTGGTCGGGCACTTGTTCCCCTTGGGAAGACGTTCGTGCCAGAATGACATGTTCTCGTCGAAGCATGCGTCGGTCATTTTTGTGTTTTACCTTCATCTCCAGATCCATGAGCGTTACTTTCAGGCGGGTATCCTCGGGCCTGCATCCTTCATACAATGGAGTAACCGCGTCTAACTCAAGTTGATCCATCTTGGCTTTCTCTCGGGCGGCAGCTCTTGCGTTATCCGTCTTCTTGAGAAGCAGCTCTTGAATATGAGGGTCCTGCACCCAGCCCATCGATGGTCCAGCGTCGTCTACTCCGCCGGCATCATCATCTTCATGATCATGCCCGTCGTCTGCTCCGGCATCTTCCTCATCATCATGTCCTGCATCTTCTACATGATGACTGTGTACAGCATCACCGTCGTGATCATCTCCTGGGGATTCTTCGTCTTCTCGCCCGCCCGAGCCGCGGTGGTTGTCTTGCTGCCCTTCCTCATTTCTTGCCCGGCCCCCATGGACGACTTCGTAGTCATCTTCATCACCTTGCCACCGATAGCCATCCATGAAACCACGCAAGAGCAGGTGGTCCCGCACCTGCCCGGATTCCGGGTCCGCAATAAGGCTCTTCAGCTTGCATCTTCGCCACGGACATCTTATCTCCGTCTCGTTCTTTTGAAGCAGCTCGGCCTTCGCGGACCTCAAAAACCTATTCATGATGCCTTCGGTCATCGTGCGGACCATGGTCGCCTGCGGGGTAGAGCAAAACGATATTTTAGAACCAAGAAAAAATTTGGCATGACTTTCCCTAAAAATAGGACCAAAAAGAATGCTTAATGCCAAAATTCTCACCGAAACGGAAATGAATCAACATTCCGGCAAAATATTGGCAACTATCGCATTTCAAATACCGGTACACCTCCAAACACAAACACATATGCAACACCACAAACATATGCAACACCACGAACATACATAGATCTAGCTAGGCCATAAAAAGTGCATGTGCACATTGTTGTAGAGAGAACAACATAAATATAGCTTCCCCCCTTACTTACCTATCAAAACAAGGTAATTTAACCACTTAAATTGAATGAATCTATGGTGGAAATGAGGTGAAAAAGAGGAGGCACCCGAGACAAGGAGGAGGTGGAGAGAATGAAGCGGGGAGAAAGTGAGTGTGGGTAGGAGAGGCTGTCCAAAATATCTTGTTGCTGCCCACTTACTAATGGCGCACCAACTCTAAATGCGCCATTAGTAATCCAGGTTACTAATGGCGCACTGTCCCACAGTGCGCCATTACTAGTTTAAAAAAACAACATTAGTGGCGCACTTTCCGACAGGTGCGCCATTACTAGTTACAACTAGTAATGGCGCACTGTGACCGGATGCGCCATTAGTATGTTTGGACAGGCGCACTAGTTCAAAAAAAAATTTGATACTAATGGCGCACCCTGGGCCAGGTGCGCCATTAGTAGTTTCAACTCTAATGGCGTATATACTAATGGCGCACCGCTTGTCTGGTGCGCCATTAGTGTCAATCCCATCTATAGCCCTTTTTCTAGTAGTGGTAGTGCTCGTTGAGCAAACTTCTCATGTGTCGCTGCTGTCGCTGCACTCAAGGTAGCAACAACAAAGGTAAAGAAAGATGGTAGGTTGAACAACATGAAGTGTCAGCCGTTCATGTCCACGTTCGTGCTGAACAAGATGTGTGAGCTCATCTCTAGTGGAGTTAGGACTGACAAGGGCTTCAAGGAGGTGCACTTGAACACTGTTGCGAAGCAGGTGTTCAAGTTCTTTGGGAAGGAGGTGTCCGCCACCCAGGTGTACAACCACCTGAGGAAGTGGAGAGGTCGATGGATCCAAGTGTCCAATCTGAGAGACCTTAGCGGTGCCTCATGGGATGAGAACACTTACTCCATAGTTCTGGAGGCAGAGCACTACACCGCCCATGTCGCGTTTAGCTCACAGCCCTCTTCCTTTTCATACTATCCACCATTGCCTACTCCTAATCGCAACTAATAACACTTGTGTTTCATTCTTAGGACCATCCAAGGGACGCTTAGTTCCTCAACACACCCATACAGAACTACAGCCAGATGCAGCACATCTTCTCCTTCGGGATGGCAACTAGGAAGCATGCCATGGGCTCGGGGGAGCCTCTTGGTTCTCCCATGCCAGACTTTCCTGGGACCCCGGACGTCGAGATCCTTGATGGCCCTGACAAGCCCTTCGAGAAGCCCTTCGACAAGTCATTTGACCCTGACCATGATAAGAAGAGGAAGAGAGGAGGCCTGATGGAGGAGGAGATCAATGTCTTTTGCAGCATGACCGAGGCGGTGAAAGAATGCAACAGCCATCAGGGAGTGCAATCCCCTCGACGTCCATCCTGAACTGTATAGCGCTGTCATGACCCAGGGTGGCTTCAGCAACGAGGCTCTCATGGCAGCTCTCAGCCATCTGCTTGACAACAAGGCCCAGGGTGTTGGGTTCGTTGCCATGGCAGATGCTCACAGGGTGCTGTGGCTCAGGAGCTGGCTGGGCAAGCACTACTACTAGAGTAGTGCTGCCTTTGAGCGTGCATGATCCCCGATGGCGATGGCGGTGGCGACGACGCCGACAATGACGATGACGACATAAATTTTGTGTAGCTAGGGCTGGAAAACTATTTGATGGTATGTATATTTTGGTGAGGTGGTACATACTAACCCCTCATGATGACGGTGAACTTGCGGTGGTAGGACGACACCCTCTTTCGGATGTGGTGGTAGGATAAGACCATGGTAGTGCTAGGTAGAACTTGCTATGTCGTATGATAATGCATGCCTTAATTCTTCTCTTCTGCTCCATTGTTGTTTGTGTGCTACTTTGCTTGCTACTTGTGTGCTCCATTGATTTGCTGCTTCAAATCTTGCTCTTGTGCATTGCTAGGGCAAGTGGTATGCCATGTTCATCGGTAAGGCCAGGGGTTTACAGTTCACGGGAAGAAGCCAGTGCATAAGTGGCATCGTATAGCAACAGCAGCCATAGAGGGTTCAAGACTAGGCAGGCAGCAGAACAAGCTTACTCCGACTGGGTGTGAAAGCATGGAGGCAGCAGTGTTGACAGTGCCAAGGTTGGTGGTGTCAAAATGGAAGGTGCTAAGGTGGATCGTCAGTTTGGACTGAAGCTGAAGAACTTCATCATCTTCGCCCAGTTCATCGTCATTGTTGTGCTGTCGCGTTGGTGTGTTAAGTGCGATCATTGTGGGTAAGTTCACCAACTAAGGTACATGGTAAGCACACCATGTACGCCGTATGCAACCAAACGTCGTGTTCATGTGCCGCTTGGACCAATGCAGGCAACCAATAAAGTGCACTTGCATATTACCTAATATAGGGACTTTAGATGCAGGCAACCAAATAACTTGCAGATGTCGCATTTAGGGCTGTTTTGCCCAATCAGGCTGAATTGAGAAGTGTAGGCTATGCAGCTGCTGTTCAAAACTTGAACCAAACACGCCCTATGTTGGTGGGAATCAATCTAGCTAGGGCATTGAAGTTGGGTAGCTACGTCCACCGCCCAGGAATCAATTAGCCTTGCTGGCGGTTTTAAAAGTAGGTTTGGTTCGCTTCCTCACCTTTGTATGCCTAGCCTGGAGTTTGCTTGATACTAGTCTGGACGTTGTTTGGATGATGTCCTGAGTATTGAATGCTAGCCTGGCCTGGAGCATCTGCTATGTTCATTAGCCTGGATGGAGCAGCAGGCATGGTCATTAGCCTGACCCAGGCGTCGAGAATTGGATGCCTGGTGCTAGCCTGGGATGCAAATAATATTTTTTTGTGGTGCTAGATTTGTGCAGATGTGGGCCAACAATAATTTATGGACTAGTTTATGGACTAGTAATAAACGTACTTACAGCCGGCCAGGCAAAGGACACGAACCAAACACATCTATCCTCGCCAGGCAGGTTAGTTGAGTTTTTTAGGCGCAGGCCAGGCTAGCGTTTTATCCAGACATGGAAGTGTGGAAGGGAACCAAACTGACCCTAAGTCCGTGCATCTTTGGCATGGGAGTTGAGTAGCTTTGTGCTAGCTCAATCAATAGGTCAGCGACCTTGCGTGCAAGCTTTAGCTTGTTTTTTCCCCTTCTGCCCCAAAAGGTGGAAGGGGGGGGGGGGTCTTGCGTGTTGGCTTTTAGTTTTTGTTTTTGTTTTTTTGGATGTGGAAGGGGTATGAAACAACTAATTAAAGGTATTGGTGGGTAATATTTTTGAAATCTAATGTTAGTAGACTATTTCGGAGATCCAACAATCATTATTGTCTAGTAGGTCTAATTAATGGTCGGATGCTTCTGATTTTTGTGGGATTTTCTAACTTAATTCTCTTTTTTCTGATTAATCAAACAACTTATTAAGGGTATTGGTGGGTAATATTTTTGAAATATAATGTTAGTAGACTATTTCAGAGATCCAACAATCATTATCGTCTAGTAGGTCTAATTAATGGTCGGATATTTCTGATTTTTGTCGGATTTTCTAACTTAATTCTCTTTTTTTGGTTAACCCGTTAATTACTTTTTATATATAATAATAGATAAATGTTCACATATTTTTTCAAATAAATTGATTTAAATAAAAACGTTCATGCACTAAAAACATGTTCACGCTATTTTAAAAACTATGTTTTGTGCTAAACACAGGACCAGTGAGAAAACCGGTACAATTTCCATTTAGAGTTCTTCTTAGCTCAAAAATTTCCATTTAGAAAAATGGATTTGTGAAACAGAGGCACCCACGAGACAGCAAAAAAATTAAAAAGAAATGAAACATCCAAACAGTCAACGCAACTTCAAAACTGAAAATAATGCACAAAACAGAGGAAGGAAGTAAATGGCCCACAAAGTAGCCAGCCCGTGAGCTCTCTCTGTTAGCTTAGCCTTCACAAACAGAGGAAGCATGCTCAAATATGTCGCTCATTTAGCATTGTAGTTGCTGCCGCTCGTAGTGATCGCTGTTTGTTCGTTTGGTTCGGTTATCCTCGTTTATTTTACGTTTATCATTTTCTTGGTGTTTTATCGTCAGTTTTATTTAATTTTTTCATGGTTTTCTTCGGGGTTGTTTTCTTCATATTTTTCTTTGGCTTGCTTGGTTTTTTCATTGTTCTTCCTTTCTTTCTTCAGTATATTTGGTTTTCTTTGTTATCTTCACCTTTTGGTTTTTCTCTTTTGTTTCTCGGTGGTTTTTTATCAGTTTTCCTTTTTTGGACTCATGTATATTTTTTCTTGGTATCCAATGTAAATTTTTAGAGCAGCCGTGAAACATTTTTATTTTACACTTTAGACAATTTTTCAAATACATGATGCACACTTCAAAAAATGTTTGGGAAACTTTTTTAAATATACAGTAACATACTTCAAATACAGATTGACATTTTTTATGACAATAAACCTTTTCGGAACTATAGAAACATTTTTCTACAGTGTATAAATTCATGAAAAATTTCCATGGATTTTTTTGGAAACAGACATTTCTTAAAGAAATTAATATTTTTAACCTAATCGAACATTTTCATACATTCTATAATTTTTTTGAAAAAACTTAGGAACATTTTTTTGAAACACCAGAATTTTTCTTTAAATGTCACGTATATTTTTTAATGCTACAAAACATTTTTTACGTTACTCATGAATTTTCTTTTTTACATTCTATACAATGTTTTCCAAACTAGGGAACATTTTTTATAAAATATAACACACATTTGTTTGGGCGTATGAAACATTGGTTTTGGATTAGCAATTCTTTAAATATGTGACATTTTTTAATGTTATAAACATGTTTTGTGTGCGTGATTAATATTTTTCTATACATGTTTAACATTTTTGAAAATTTCTGTAAAATATTTTTGTAATATATATAGTAAAAAAGAAATGAATAAAGCAAAACTGTGCAGAAAATTGGAAAAACATGGATGATGTCAGTGTGGCGTCAGCAGGTAATGTTAGTGTGACGTCAGTAGGCGATGTGACTGGGTCAGCTCTCCATTATTTTGTTTTGTTTGTTTTTTCTTTGGGTTTCACCAGTTTTCTTCCATTATTTTTCTTCTTTTCCTTTTTCACTACATATATCTAAATTTTCATACACATTGTATATCTTTTGTATACACCAGGATTTTTTTACACATTTAACTTTTCTTGAATACATGATTAACTTTTTTTAAACACATGTTTTGGTGTCTTCCTTTTTTCATACAATAACAACAAGGCCACCTGTCTCAAACAAGTTGGTGCATGCTAGAGCTTAAATCCATAAGTTTTTGAAATCAATTCATGATTATGGCAAGTGGATAGCTAACTTCCACGCACATGTGTCTATTGTTAGTTTTTTTTTATGATACTTCAGTCCTTCAAATCTCTCAACCTCTCTTGATATTATCAGCACACTCTAATCGTCTGCTACGCATTCAAGCTTTTAGAGCCTGCGTTGTATATGTCCAAACAATCTCAGGTGATGTTGGACAAATTTCTTTTCAATCGGTGCTACTCCAATTATATCATTATTTCGGGCCTGATCATTTCTTGTGTGGGCACACATCCATCTCAACATGCAGATTGCAGCTATACCTAATTATTGAACATGTCGTCTTTTAGTCAGTCAACACTCAACACCATACACACATTGTTGGTCTAATCGCCATTCTATAGAACCCGCCTTTTGGCTTTTATAGCACTCTCGTCTCATGGAGAATGCTAGAAGTATGGCACCACTTCATCTACCCGACTTTGATTCGAGGGCTCACATCGTCATCGATATCACTATCCTTCTGCAGCATTGACCCTAAATATTGAAATGTGTCCTTCTGAGGTACCACCTACCCATCATGTAGTTAGTTTTAGTTTTACTAAGTCTAAAACTTTTCAAATACAAAGTTTGTCTCCATAGCTCTTCTAATTCTATTAAGGTGGCCTTTGTTTGGGCTTCAGATTGTGATTCTCGGATTCTAGCCTCTCCAAAATCTGATTCTCAAACAAACGGTCAGATTCTTACCTCAGATTCATAGAATCGATTCTACCAAATGCACTACGCACGCCCGGAAGCCGGAATCAGCGATTTTGCTGATTCCCGAGCTGCCACTTACCCCCTTTCAACAATAGGCCAACATCTCCCCGTTATTACGATGGAATTGCCACTGCGTCCCAACCCAACTAGTTCCACCGACAGGGTCTCCTCTCGTTCGTTCTCACACAGCGAACAGAGGCAGAAACAGAAAGGCGATGGCTCTCTAGGTTTCGGCCGCCGCCACCATCGCCGGCCCCGTCACCACCTGGGCGTGCAGATCCGGGGCCCTCCTCCCCCCACCATATACCGGCGACGAGATCCGCTGCGCCACCGTCCCCTAGCTCCACCTGAGCTGTGCCGCCCCTGATCTACGCCTGCACCGCCGCCCCTCATCCCCGCCTGCGCCGCCGACTCAAGTTGTCCGTGCACCTCGTCGGAGCTCCTGCTGCACCGCACCTTCGTCCACCTTGGCCCTCGACTCGAGCTGCGCCCGCTTGACTGCACCGTCGCTGCCCCATCCCCGACCTGCGTCAGGACAAGGTAAAAACAATCCCTCCCAAAATATGCAATCTTTGCTTCATGGCATATATTTACCATTCAGATTTTGGGCATGTCTGTGTTATCGCATATGAATTGCTAATTATTCGCTAGTACTCCGAATGTGCCGTCCCTGATTAACATTTGGCTGTGACCTATTTGTTCCAATGGAGAAAATATTGTTGTTGCCTGACCTAAGTTCAACCTTCACAGCAAATTGAATACATGATTTCATACTGAATATATGTGTATTGTCCTTATGAATGTCATATCTATAGATGTCAAATGCCAATTGGAATGCATAAATGACCACCGTTTTTTTTGCAAACTCGCTGCCATTGAGAAGCTAAAGGGGAATAGGCCTCTCAAATTCTTGAACGCTGCTGGGTACAAGAATGTAGAAGTTGGTTTCTTACAGCAGACCAGAAAACATTACAGTAGGTTGCAGTTCAAAAATAAGTCATGTTCATAAGATCAAATTATTATGTAGCTAATATTGCACTAGAATTTTTTGTTGACAAATGCCGACCAATTTATTTATTCAGGAGAAAAAGGACTTCTTGCAGTTCCGTAAATGTGGTCCTGACAATTTGGAGCAAATGAGTATCATGCATGAGAATATAAATGTTACTGGAGAATATCAATGCTACGTTTCATATGCATGTTTCGGATGATATATTCATACCATTTGTCATTTCTCGAAAAATATATTCTATATATTGTGTTTTTTGCGCTAGTTCTCACTTTATCAAGTCAAAACAGATAACTTGTGCTTTAATCTGCATATAAACATCATAGTCAGCAGTTGAGGGCGTTACTGACATTTCACAACACCCACAACTCCTAAAGCTGACAAACAACAGGGTAAACAAATAGACAGATTCTGATTCTCAGGAATCCAGAGCCACAGCTGATTCTCAGGAATCCATAGCAAAGTGATTTTCAGGAATCTGTAGCCCAAACAAAGGGGGCCTAATTCCTACCTAACTATCATCGACTAGTACCACATCATCTGCAAAGACCATACACCATGAAAGATTTGCCTTATATATCCCTTATTATCTCATCCATCACCAAGGCAAAAATATAAGGGCTCAAACCTAACCTTTGGTGTAGTCCTATTTGAATCGAAATGTCATCAGTGCCGCATCACTTGTTCGAACACCAGGGACGGGCCCATAGGTGTACCAAATGTGCGGCCTGCACAAGGCCCCTAGTTTCCTGGGGCCCCGGATTTTCCAAACAGTAGTGCATATTTTTTTTCAAGGGACTAGCGCAACAAAGTGTGGCCCATTATGCAGAGCAGCCGACCAGGCCCAGCTGCTCATTTCCCTAAAAAAAAGGCCCAGCTGCTCATGCATGCAGCGACCCACCAGGTCCTCCACATGTGGGCTGCAAGCGCACGCGTCGCACGATTGAGTGCAGAATTTATTTATTTTTACAGTGAGATGTACGAGCCCTCCGGCATCTAGGTTTCAACGCAACGGCGACTTGGCAACGTCGGTGTCTTCTCGTCCGCGGCGGCGGCGATCATCGGCCATCGCCCATGGCTCGGGACGGCAGTTCCAGGTATAGTTCGAGACTATGACCGGCGTCCATCGGCCATCGCTCTAGACCATGTTCGAGAATCGGGATTAAGACAAGTGACCCGTGCAGCTTTGATCATGTGTCCGTGAGTTCTGTAATCCATGCCAATATCATGTTACTAATTTGTCAGTTTGATTTTTCTATACTAGACGTCTAGGGTTCCAAGATTGACCCCGTGTCTTGATCTAGAAATATGAGTTTGATTACCAAAAAGGCAAGGAAAAATGAGGAATCGGGGATTTTAATCAAAATACGAAAGGATATGTGAAATCTCTGGCCCCGGGTCTATTTCCTATCATATTATTTTCAGATTTATTAATTCAAAAATCAAAAAATAACTTGCTGCACTTTTTCGTTAGATATTTTATTTTGTGTTTTTTGCTAGATATATTTATGCAATCTTATATAATTTAATCTATCACAATACCGAGGAGGGATTGACAACCCCTTTTACGCGTTCGGTTGCAAGTTTTTGTGGTTTGTATGTATGTGTTGTTTACATAGTGTTGCTTGGTTCTTCTTGGTAGCTTCTTGTAATAATAACTAATTCCTATCATGCCCACGGACACGATGTAGATCCTATCATGGTAGCTTCTTGTAATAATAACTAATTCCTTGATATAATATCCTTTGGTATCGGTGAATTGATCCTTTGCAATCGTGGTTCCGACCATATGTTCTTCTTGGATCCCATTTCTCGGACAAGTCGAAGTACTTGTCTTCTGCAAAGCAATACCCTAGTCCAACCTCTACTTTGATCTGTCTTCGAGTATTACCCCCTGATATCTCGAGATTATCTTAGAACTGCATAACTTCCTATGAGTTCTTCATCAAGTACTACATTCTCACCGATTACAATTTTTCATGGGCTCTGAGTTATTAAACACTCAAAGACACCAATAACTGAACCGAGTCCACACTCCGATTCAATAACTCTAAGTAATTTTCGTTGCTTACGAGTTTAATAATCCTTAAAGTCATTCCTAGCCTGACCGGCTATATCATTATTGTGCTAAAATTTTAACTGTGCTACCTGGTCCTTTTTCCCGGAGCACAAATTTCGACGGTGAGCTAATCTTACAATCGATCTTCCTCGTCATATCGTTTGTCCTTGCACAACAAGCTTGATTTCGAGTTTGTGTCGTACCCATGGTTCCAATAAATTTTTGCTTCATCATTCCGTTGACTTGATGTCATCGCCGATCAGTTACATCTTCTCGAAACCTCTCGACAAATGTGTCGTGATCATCATCCACATTCTGAGGTCTTCCAAAATATCTATCGAATTCTTGATGAGAAATATCATCCTTTGCCCTCGATGAATTGGGTTATCATCGACAACATTATTGCATTCCCTCCAACACAAAACTTGTTCCTGTTTTGTGTTGTACCTTTAGTTCCTTGCTATTCAACTTATGTTATGTTCTACTGCGGAGTATTACCATCTTTGATGTCAAGAATATTGTGAGGATTGCTCCACCTCTTAAGAATTCTTGCTATAATGATACTTCTCACCATCACCATTCTTTCTTGGTCCTCGTGTTGATTCCAACAGGGGTACCCACAAGTGAACGGTGTTGTTTGGATTCTGCACTTCTAGCAACCCTATTGCTTTGAAGTTATTGGTCTATAGTTTCATTCTACGTCTATGGCTTATTGAATCATCACTCGAACATTGATCGTGCTACCTAGCCCATATTTCGGGTGCACATTTCAACCAATGTTTAACTGTGTATGCTTTCCTCGAGCATACATCAATATATCATTTCATCCGACAAATGTAATCTCCTTGTTCACATAGTTGTGGAAATCCATCTTTTTGGATACCCCGTTGACTTATCACTGAGTCCATCAGCCACCTCCTCATCCTCTCCTTGGCTTAATGATGAATCCCTTCGTGTATCCAGAGTCTAACCTTTGCCTGAAGACCATGGCAATGCTACCTTGAAGCATGTCTGTGGTACTCCGATTTTCAATAAGAGCATTTGAAGAACAATGCTAAATTTTCTCTGTCCATTATCCAAATACCGTTGTTTGGGCTATGTCATGAAATCCTTTCCCCTTACCTAAATGTTTTTCTACTTCTATCTTGTCATGGATATCATGCTCTACTTGTCCTTTGGAAGGATATACCCCTGAAATATGTGTTTAAATGCATTTTTCTTTCCATTGTTTTGTTTAGCCTTTCTTGTAATCTACTTAACTGAGCAGTGATAATTCCCTGCTTATGTAAACACCTCGGTGTACAACTTTGTCAGTAAGACCCTATTACTTTTGTTGATGACATTTCGGTAACCGCCGGTGGACGAGAACTTTGCCTACTGGTCCACCTCGTTTCAACGAGCAGGAAAATGGTTTTCTTCGTCCCTTGCCCTTGGTACCGATGTTGTTGTTGACATAACTGGCAGACGAACCTCTGACATGCCTTGCCTACATGACCGTGCAAGATGTCAACGCCCTTCCTACTTTTAACCACATGGTGGGCCCATAACCCACAGTTCTACAGGATCGAAACCTAACTCTCCGATACACCCTGTTTCCAAAGTTAATCCTCGCGCTTGGCTTCGTATGCAATTCGCAAGCCACATCCCTAGTGATCTATTCTGGTAACAGAAGCAATACTTAATCCCGTTGCTGTGAACCCCTTTCACGCCCTGTTTCAGGCATCGAATGATTGCCTGCTCGCTCGAAACTTCCCACGAAACCTCATTACTTTGCTCTCGATAATTTTCTTAAGTTTCAATTCGAGAGTTACTTTTCGCCACCTTCCCTGATGTTATCGACCAGATAGTCAACGTTGTCGAGGTCCGTTTTCTCCTGGAATACCCCCCTTATTCTGTCGTAAATACGATGAAGATCCCGAAGAAAGGATGATGTATTCATCATGTTGACCTGAAGCAGAGTAATGAAGACATCCACGTAATGGATCGACCTCTTCGAGAAGAGCAACCAAGATCGAGAAGATTCATTAAAATTTCGTAACCAGATCTTTCCCCCTTACACACCTCTTAAATCTCGGGACGAGATTTCTTATAGTGGAGGAGAATTGTGACGCCCGGATATTCAAACTACAGTAACCCTTCGCTAATGATGCCACGTCACCACGATTACTGTTGTTAATCTTGCGATGATTCCAAATGCCGTCAAATTTCAAATTTAAAATCAAGTCAAACAATTAAAGTTTTCAAAAGTCAAAACTAAAGTGTTCGAAACGTGGAAAATAAATCGGAAGTAATATTGGTGGAGAAATCATCTATTTATAAAATTCTTCAATGCACTAAATTAATTATAACAACAACAAAACAATTATTTAAAATGCATTTAAAATAATAATAAATGAAATATACTTTATTTAAGGTGCCAAAATGTTTGGGGTCATAGCATATTTGTTAACACTAGTTTAGGGCTACTTTTATAATTTGTAAAACTATAGTAAGAGAGAAACTAAAAATAAAACAATAAAAGAAAACAGAAAAGAGGAAATAAAAAAAACAACAAAATAGCTAATACAAAAGAAAACCCCTCCCCAGGGCCGGCCCAACTGGGCACGAAGCCCCCAGTCGCTCTCCCCACCTCCCTGTTCATCGGTCTCAAGTCGCTACAGGGGCATGGCTGCCCCCGACCACCTCGTCGGCGACGCTCGGAGAGGATAAGGCCTCCACCGAGCCCCCCCTCCAGATATTTCTCCCGCATCCGCCTCTCGCTCCTCCCCCACTCTCTCCCTCGTCTCCCTCGCTCAGATCCGTCCGCACCCGCAGCCATCGTCGTCAGCCACCGCGCACCACCATGGCCACCGACGCCCCCGCATCCATCCGCAGTTCCAGCCAGCTCCGTCCTGCTCCCCTACGTCTCCTGCGCCAACGGGCTTGAGCCGGGCACCTCTCCTTCGTGCGGGACGAGGTCGTCTTCAACCTCGAGGAGTCGCCGCCGCCATCGAATTCCGGCCACACCGAGCCTCCCTCGAGCACGCTTTGCACAACTACGGGCTCGCGGTGAGCCTCTCTTCCATTCCCCCTCTCTCCATGCTCGTTCGCGTACTCCGTCTCACGATCCACCGTGGCAGAAACTCGCCGCCGCCATGCTCACTGTCATCACGGTCATCCGCGTCCTGCCTCCACGCGTGTCGCGGTCACCTCGCGTCGGGCCGCGCCCCGCACCACACCCTCCTTGGCCTCGCACTGCCCCGAGCACCAACACGTCCACGCCCGCTACCCTACCGCCCATGGCCACGCGCCCGCCCGTCGCCTCGCCGTTCTTCCTGCTGTTGTCGCTGCCACTGATGCCGCCTTTCCCGCGCTGCTCGCCTGCTATGCTGCTGTTGTCGCTGCTGCACGCGTGCACGTGCTCGAGCCGCAGCAGCGCCTGCCGCCGCTGGCGCCGCCCGACGCCGCTCCCTTGCGTCGCCGGCCGGCGCCTTCCCTTGCGCCCGCCCGCGTTCGCGCCTTGGCCAACCCCGGCGTTGCGTGCTTGCTGCGTACGTGGGCCGCTCGCTCGCGTCGCGGTGTTGGTGCACTGCCTCGCCCACGCCACGCCACTGCAAATGCTCTGCTTAGTACTATAGCTACGCTAGCTAGCTTTTGTGTTTCCACAATGAGTAACCCCCTAGACGGTCCCTAAATTGCGGTTAAATAGTTATTAATATGACTGAAAATTATATGAGTAGAAAGTATACTTGACAAACTTCATTTTATCCCACTGGACCAAATCTTTTCAATGCATGGATTAAATCCTACAAAAATCACAAAATGCCATCTTCTCTTACAACTAGCATTGTGTGTGTGTATACAGCCACCACTGGCCATGGCCGATTGCTTGTTGTGTGTGCGTGCTTTGTGTTTCTGGCTGGATGGGCCACTACTAAATGGCCGGCCATAGATTAGGATTAGTCTTATTTAATAACTAACCCAAAACAGGTATTGGTACTAAGTCTAGATGCTATGTAGAATATGACTTAGGGGCCCCTCCACTATTTAGACTAATTAACTAATCTGCTATACAAAAGACCCTATGACACTAGGGCCCCGCTATGACCCTGTTGACTAGTCAACCTTGACTGGTCAACTGCTGACTAACCCCCTGGCCCCACCTGTAATACGCTCTAGCTAGCGTAGCTTTAGGTGACAAAACTAATTACTTTTTTCTTAATTTGAATTAATATATTTCAAAAAATTGTTTAGATCTTTGAAAAATCTTAGAAAATAATCTGTAACTCGGATGAAAAAGTTTTATACATGAAAGTTGCTCAGAAAAATGAGACGAATCTGAATAAGCGGCCCGTTCGTCCACCACGCATCCCTAGCATAGCGAACACGCAACTTTCTCCCTCTGATTCATCTGTGCAAAAACGCTAAACACCGGGGATATTTTCCCGGATGTTTCCCCCCTTCACCGGTATCACCTATCTCTGCGTTAGATCACCCCTGGCACCGCGTATTACCTCGTTATGTTTTGTGATGCTTTGTTTGCTCCATATTTATTATTTCTTCCCACTCTTCTCTCCGGTAGACACCGAGACCGACGCTGCTACTACCCAGTACGACTACGGTGTTGACGACCCCTCTCTCTTGCCAGAGCAACCAGGCAAGCCCCCCTTTGATCACCAGATATCGCCTACTCTTCTCTATACTTCTTGCATTAGAGTAGTGTAGCATGTTACTGCTTTCCGTTATTCCTATCTGATGCATAGCCTGTCCTTGCTACTACTGTTGTTACCATTACCTGCTATCCTACTGCTTAGTATAGGATGCTAGTGTTCCATCAGTGGCCCTACACTCTTGTCCGTCTGCCATGCTATACTACTGGGCCGTGATCACTTCGGGAGGTGGTCACGGGCATATACTATATACTTTACACAGTTGCATTACTTATGATACTGTTCGGAGATGGGGGCTGAAGGGGCAGGTGGCTCCATCCCGGTAGAGGTGGGCCTGGGTTCCTGACGGCCCCCGACTGTTACTTTGTGGCGGAGCGACAGGGCAGGTTGAGACCACCTAGGAGAGAGGTGGGCCTGGCCCTGGTCGGCGTTCGCAGATACTTAACACGTTTAACGAGATCTTGGTATTTGATCTGAGTCTGGCTACTGGCCTATACGCACTAACCATCTACGCGGGGACAGTTATGGGCACTCGGCATCGTGGTATCAGCCGAAGCCTTCGTGACGTCAGCGACTGAGCGGCGCGCGCCGGATTGGACTGGAACGCCTGCTAGGCTAGGTCTGCTTCCGGCCGCCCTCGCAACGTGCAGGTGTGCAATGGGCCCAGACCCCTGCGCCATAGGATTTAGACCGGCGTGCTGACCTCTCTGTTGTGCCTAGGTAGGGCTGCGACGTGTTGATCTTCCGAGGCCGGGCATGACCCAGGAAAGTGTGTCCGCCAAATGGGATCGAGCGTGTTGGGTTATGTGGTGCACCCCTGCAGGGAAGTTAATCTATTCGAATAGCCGTGATTTTCGGTAACAGGACGACTTGGAGTTGTACCTTGACCTTATGACAACTAGAACCGGATACTTAATAAACACACCCTTCCAAGGTCCAGATACAACCGGTGATCGCTCTCTCACAGGGCGAAGAGGGGAGGATCATCGGTTAGGATTATGCTATGCGATGCTACTTGGTGAACTTACCGTCTACTCTCTTCTCCTGCTGCAAGATGGAGGTTACCAGAAGCGTAGTCTACGAAAGGACTAGCTATCCCCCTCTTATTCCGGCATTCTGCAGTTCAGTCCACTGATATGGCCTTTACACATATACCCATGCATATGTAGTGTAGCTCCTTGCTTGCGAGTACTTTGGATGAGTACTCACGGTTGCTTCTCCCTCTTTTCCCTCTATCCCTTCTACCTGGTTGTCGCAACCAGATGTTGGAGCCCAGGATCCAGACGCCATCGTCGACGACGACTCCTACTACACCGGAGGTGCCTACTACTACGTGCTGCCCGCTGACGACGACCAGGAGTAGTTAGGAGGATCCCAGGCAGGAGGCATGCGCCTCTTCCGATCTGTATCCCAGTTTGTGCTAGCCTTCTTAAGGCAACTTGTTTAACTTATGTCTATACTCAGATATTGTTGCTTTCGCTGACTCGTCTATGATCGAGCTCTTGTATTCGAGCCCTCGAGGCCCCTGGCTTGTAATATGATGCTTGTATGACTTATTTTATTTGTAGAGTTGTGTTGTGATATCTTCCCGTGAGTCCCTGATCTTGATCGTACACGTTTGCGTGTATGATTAGTGTACGATTGAATCGGGGGCGTCACAAGTTGTTATCAGAGCCAACTGCCTGTAGGAATCCCCTTCCACACTCCTTGGCCGAAGTCGAGTCTAGACTTTACAAAACTTTTACTAACATGGCTATGCGGCTTACGGGCCCACGTCGCCATTGGGTGGTATTAGGATCTTTTACTCCTCGTCTATACTCTGGGACTTTGATCTCTTTTCTATTCAGGTTTAATTAATTTTTCTAAATCTAACATTAGGATCTCGTGATCACTTTCATCCGTAGAGCGCCTTGTTACCGATGATCGCCGGCTGCACCAGAAGATTTCGAAGATACTCTCCGATATTCTGTCGACACCTTGTGCCCGTTGATTTTGCAATTCCCTACCACCGAAATATCCCTATGGATAAATGCTTACACCTGTCGTTCTTGCTTTTATTCACAGTCGATCTTGTTATTACAAGATACCCCGAGAATACTTTGTGCTACTGCCTTATAGTTCCTTGCCGCAGAAATACCCCTACGGATAATTCCTCGCACTTATCGAGTATCCGCTCACCCCCAGTTGTTCAGGTGTTTCACAAAATCCTTCGAAGTGTCATTCGACCTTCCGAAAACCCTGAGTAGCCTGTTGCTCTTGAAATTCTTGCTTGCTTGCATTCTGGTTAATACCATAAGTCTAGTAATCTTATTGGCATCTTTTGTCACTATCATTTTGCGTCCCTTGATTCAATAAGTTGCGAATGTTCACCATCATCAGTCGAATCCTAGGATTATCCTTTCGGCTCAGACGTCATTTGGATAGAGCTGGTTCTTGACCAATCAATGCCTTGATCGGTTGTGCTTTTAAGTCTATTGAACTTATTCATTTTCGATCAGAACGATTGCTTCTGATCCCTTGATTTGGAAATCAAAACAAATATCTATGCATTAAGTTTTGAATTAGTCAGTTGTTTCTATAATCTGATGCCTTGGCATTCCTTCTTCCTCAGATTGAGTTCCGATACTCACATCAGCCCCATTGTGGACCGCCATACCCATTGCTGGGTTATTATCCAACAGTGTCCTTGACGACCTAAATTCTTGCGATTCTTTACCTGATACATAATGCCTTTGGTAAATTGTATCCTCTACTTTTGACAACCATGCTCTACTTTTGAGTTTGTGTTATTTACTCCTGAAGTTCATGGTATATGTTCTAAGAAGCCCTGATGGGTTGAACCTATGCCTTCCTTAATATGTGTGAACTCGAAAGTTTTCATGAGTCATACACTTCTGGTATTTTGCCAGATAAAATTTCAACACTACTACTTCATCGAACGCGAGAAGTGAATGAAAGGTTATGCATTGGAGAAGTGGGAGTCGACCTTGAACTGTGTTCATGCCCATGGACACGATGTAGATCCTATGATGGTAGCTTCTTGTAATAATAACTAATTCCTTGATATAATATCCTTTGGTATCGGTGAATTGATCCTTTGCAATCGTGGTTCCGACCATATGTTCTTCTTGGATCCCATTTCTCGGACAAGTCGAAGTACTTGTCTTCTGCAAAGCAATACCCTAGTCCAACCTCTACTTTGATCTGTCTTCGAGTATTACCCCCTGATATCTCGAGATTATCTTAGAACTGCATAACTTCCTATGAGTTCTTCATCAAGTACTACATTCTCACCGATTACAATTTTTCATGGGCTCTGAGTTATTAAACACTCAAAGACACCAATAACTGAACCGAGTCCACACTCCGATTCAATAACTCTAAGTAATTTTCGTTGCTTACGAGTTTAATAATCCTTAAAGTCATTCCTAGCCTGACCGGCTATATCATTATTGTGCTAAAATTTTAACTGTGCTACCTGGTCCTTTTTCCCGGAGCACAAATTTCGACGGTGAGCTAATCTTACAATCGATCTTCCTCGTCATATCGTTTGTCCTTGCACAACAAGCTTGATTTCGAGTTTGTGTCGTACCCATGGTTCCAATAAATTTTTGCTTCATCATTCCGTTGACTTGATGTCATCGCCGATCAGTTACATCTTCTCGAAACCTCTCGACAAATGTGTCGTGATCATCATCCACATTCTGAGGTCTTCCAAAATATCTATCGAATTCTTGATGAGAAATATCATCCTTTGCCCTCGATGAATTGGGTTATCATCGACAACATTATTGCATTCCCTCCAACACAAAACTTGTTCCTGTTTTGTGTTGTACCTTTAGTTCCTTGCTATTCAACTTATGTTATGTTCTACTGCGGAGTATTACCATCTTTGATGTCAAGAATATTGTGAGGATTGCTCCACCTCTTAAGAATTCTTGCTATAATGATACTTCTCACCATCACCATTCTTTCTTGGTCCTCGTGTTGATTCCAACAGGGGTACCCACAAGTGAACGGTGTTGTTTGGATTCTGCACTTCTAGCAACCCTATTGCTATGAAGTTATTGGTCTATAGTTTCATTCTACGTCTATGGCTTATTGAATCATCACTCGAACATTGATCGTGCTACCTAGCCCATATTTGAGGTGCACATTTCAACCAATGTTTAACTGTGTATGCTTTCCTCGAGCATACATCAATATATCATTTCATCCGACAAATGTAATCTCCTTGTTCACATAGTTGTGGAAATCCATCTTTTTGGATTCCCCGTTGACTTATCGCCGAGTCCATCAGCCACCTCCTCATCCTATCCTTGGCTTAATGATGAATCCCTTCGTGTATCCAGAGTCTAACCTTTGCCTGAAGACCATGGCAATGCTACCTTGAAGCATGTCTGTGGTACTCCGATTTTCAATAAGAGCATTTGAAGAACAATGCTAAATTTTCTCTGTCCATTATCCAAATACCGTTGTTTGGGCTATGTCATGAAATCATCTCCCCTTACCTAAATGTTTTTCTACTTCTATCCTGTCATGGATATCATGCTCTACTTTTCCTTTGGAAGGATATACCCCTGAAATATGTGTTTAAACGCATTTTCCTTTCCATTGTTTTGTTTAGCCTTTCTTGTAATCTACTTAACTGAGCAGTGATAATTCCCTGCTTATGTAAACACCTCGGTGTACAACTTTGTCAGTAAGACCCTGTTACTTTTGTTGATGACATTTCGGTAACCGCCGATGGACGAGAACTTTGCCTACTGGTCCGCGTCGTTTCAACGAGCAGGAAAATGGTTCTCTTCGTCCCTTGCCCTTGGTACCGATGTTGTTGTCGACATAACTGGCAGACGAACCTCTGACATGCCTTGCCTACATGACCGTGCAAGATGTCAATGCCCTTCCTACTTGTAACCACATGGTGGGCCCATAACCCACACTTCTACAGGACAGAAACCTAACTCTCCGGTACACCCTGTTTCCAAAGTTAATCCTCACGCTTGGCTTCGTATGCAATTCGCAAGCCACATCCCTAGTGATCTATTCCGGTAACAGAAGCAATACTTAATCTCGTTGCTGTGAACCCCTTTCACGCCCTGTTTCAGGCATCGAATGATTGCCTCCTCGCTCGAAACTTCCCACGAAACCTCATTACTTTGCTCTCGATAATTTTCTTAAGTTTCAATTCGAGAGTTACTTTTTGCCATCTTCCCTGATGTTATCGACCAGATAGTCAACCTTGTCGAGGCCCATTTTCTCCCGGAATACCCCCCTTATTCTGTCGTAAGTACGATGAAGATCCCGAAGAAAGGATGATGTATTCATCATGTTGACCTGAAGCAGAGTAATGAAGACATCCACGTAATGGATCGACCTCTTCGAGAAGAGCAACCAAGATCGAGAAGATTCGTTAAAATTTCGTAACCAGATCTTTCCCCCTTACACACCTCTTAAATCTCGGGACGAGATTTCTTATAGTGGAGGAGAATTGTGACGCCCGGATATTCAAACTACAGTAACCCTTCGCTAATGATGCCACGTCACCACGATTACTGTTGTTAATCTTGCGATGATTCCAAATGCCGTCAAATTTTAAAATTTAAAATCAAGTCAAACAATTAAAGTTTTCAAAAGTCAAAACTAAAGTTTTCGAAACGTGGAAAATAAATCGGAAGTAATATTGGTGGAGAAATCATCTATTTATAAAAATTTTCAATGCACTAAATTAATTATAACAACAACAAAACAATTATTTAAAATGCATTTAAAATAATAATAAATGAAGTATACTTTATTTAAGGTGCCAAAATGTTTGGGGTCATAGCATATTTATTAACACTAGTTTAGGGGCTAGTTTTATAATTTGTAAAACTATAGTAAGAGAGAAACTAAAAATAAAACAATAAAAGAAAACAGAAAAGAGGAAATAAAAAAACAACAAAATAGCTAATACAAAAGAAAACCCCTCCCCTGGGCCGGCCCAACTGGGCACGAAGCCCCCAGTCGCTCTCCCCACCTCCCTGTTCATCGGTCTCAGGTCGCTACAGGGGCATGGCTGCCCCCGAGCACCTCGTCGGTGACGCTCGGAGAGGATAAGGCCTCCACCGAGCCCCCCTCCCGATATTTCTCCCGCATCCGCCTCTCGCTCCTCCCCCACTCTCTCCCTCGTCTCCCTCGCTCAGATCCGTCCGCACCCGCAGCCATCATCGTCAGCCACCGCGCTCCACCATGGCCACCGACGCCCCCGCATCCATCCACAGTTCCAGCCAGCTCCGTCCTGCTCCCCTACGTCTCCTGCGCCAATGGGCTCGAGCCGGGCACCTCTCCTTCGTGCGGGACGAGGTCGTCTTCAACCTCGAGGAGTCGCCGCCGCCATCGAATTCCGGCCACACCGAGCCTCCCTCGAGCACGCTTTGCACAACTACGGGCTCGCGGTGAGCCTCTCTTCCATTCCCCCTCTCTCCATGCTCGTTCGCGTACTCCGTCTCACGATCCACCGTGGTAGAAACTCGCCGCCGCCATGCTTACTGTCATCACGGTCGTCCGCGTCCTGCCTCCACGCGCGTCGCGGTCACCTCGCGTCGGGCCGCGCCCTGCACCACACCCTCCTTGGCCTCGCACTGCCCCGAGCACCAACACGTCCACGCCCGCTACCCTACCGCCCATGGCCACGCGCCCGCCCGTCGCCTCACCGTTCTTCCTGCTGTTGTCGCTGCCACTGATGCCGCCTCTCCCGCGCTGCTCGCCTGCTATGCTGCTGTTGTCGCTGCTACACGCGTGCACGTGCTCGAACCGCAGCAGCGCCTGCCGCCGCTCGCGCCGCCCGACACCGCTCCCCTTGCGTCGGCGGCCCAGCGCCTTCCCTTGCACCCGCCCGCGTTCGCGCCTTGGCCACCCCCGGCGTCGCGCGCTTGCTGCGTACGTGGGCCGCTCGCTCGCGTCGCGGTGTTGGTGCACTGCCTCGCCCACGCCACGCCACTGCAAATGCTCTGCTTAGTACTATAGCTATGCTGGCTAGCTTTTGTGTTTCCACAATGAGTAACCCCCTAGACGGTCCCTAAATTGCGGTTAAATAGTTATTAATATGACTGAAAATAATATGAGTAGAAAGTATACTTGACAAATTCCATTTTATCCCACTGGACCAAATCTTTTCGATGCATGGATTAAATCCTACAAAAATCACAAAATGACATCCTCTCTTACAACTAGCATTGCGTGTGTGTATACAGCCACCACTAGCCATGGCCGATTGCTTGTTGTGTGTGCGTGCTTTGTTGATACGGGCACAACGGAGGAGGTGAAGCCCAATTTCAGGACTCCACCAAGCTAGGCGTGTCATTGTTATTTTTAATAATTAGATTATTAATAATTATGAGTTTTTGCTTGGTTTTGGGCCTGTCCAACCAAGTCAGGTCGAGGCCCATTAGGCTGGGCGCCTCACCCCTCCATATAAGGAGCTGGGGCGCATTAGGTTTAGGGAGTTCAGGTTTAGGGAGTTCGGAATTTTAGTCTAAAACTATCGAGTTGTGTTTCTTCGGTGAAGCATCCCTCCGGGATCAGCGATGCCGTTTATCTAATAAAGATTGCTACGGAGGTTCTTGTGTTCATCAAGGATTATCGTGCTTTGGTTTGAGGCATGGTGATCTTCATCACGTTGCTTGCTAGATTTGTTTCCTCATCTTCAGGTTACGTGGATTACTCCCGTGATTAGAAGTTTTTCTATTTGATTGTCTTGCGGTGAAAGATCGGGCAAAAACTATAGGATCATCACGTTGATCCTTATTATGTGGTATCAGATTACTGGGTTCCTCACCGCGAGTTCATCTTGTTGAGTCTGTTCTGCGGAGAGTTCTCGTGGATCATGGTGCAATTTGCTGTTCGGCGAGGAGATTAGTGGTGGCAAATTCGTGAGGGCCGAGCACGCTTGGATCTGTGTCTCGGCAGGGAGTTTGTCTTCCAGTCAAATCAAATTGAGGGCGTCCGTGCTATAAATTTTCCTTGCGATCTCGGCGAGGTTTGGTTGCTCATATAGGAAGGACGGCGCTGTTTTCGGCTGACTCCAGATTTTCAGGAAGCAGAGCGATTTGGTTGGTACGTGATGGTGTACTAGTTAGTTTTGGAGTTTTGCGATCAGCTGGCCGGATTTTTAAATTAGTTAAATCCTAATTAGTTAAGGCAGGAGAGAGAAGATTCTCTTGTTTCAGTCCGTTTGGGAAATCAACTCACGGTAGAGTCGGCCTTGTGGTAAAAAAATCTGCGATTTTATTTTCTGTTGGCCGGATAGGGAAGATCCGAAGATGGCTTCGACATGGTTTTCTCGACTTGACGAGAAGTCTAAGGATCGTGCTCGGACTGAGATAGCTGATATACAAAAGATCATTAAAGAGATGCGGGCGGAACTAAAAAAGCCTATTACAGTTTTTCCCGCGCATATTGTGCAGACTTCCGCGAAGGTAATTTCCAAGGACACATCCGTGGTTCAGATAAATGATGTTAACAAGGAAGCAACAACACATACTGGTTCTAAGGAGGACAAGGCTGATGTTGACACGATTTTGGTGGACAATGTTGTACCATTGAGCGGGCTGAATATGCAACTCAAGAGGGTACATGTTGAAGCTTGCAAAACTGTTGACAAGGGTCAGCGGTGGAGTTTATTTCAGACTCAGTGTATGATTAAAGGACAAGCATGCAAGTTGATGATTGATGGTGGTAGTTGTACTAATGGCATAAGCAAGGCAATGGTGGCATCATTGGGGTTGTCCACATGGCGCATTGCTGAACCTAAGCATCTTGAGTGGTTGAATAGCTGCGGTATATGCTGAAGGTTACTCATAAAGTGCGTGTGCCATTTACAGTTGATGACTATGTTGATGTGGTAGAATGTGATGTGTTGCCATTGGAGGTGTGTGGGCTGTTACTTGGACGTCCATGGCAGTATGATCGCAATGTCACACATGCTGGGAGAGCAAATACATATTCTTTTGTGCATGACGGCAAACAACAGACTTTGAAGCCTACGAAGGATGATCAAATAAAGTCTGATGTGGAGCTGGTGGTACACAAGGAGAGGTTGCGCAAGGCTAAGCTGCAACATGAGGAGCATGATGCACAGAGCGACATTGTTAATATTGCTTCAGCTCTACCTGTAGATGACAAGCCTGTTGTTCTTGTTAGTGACAAGCCAGTTGAAGTACAACCTCTTTCTGATGAGAGGAAGGATGTTGCAGCATGTGTTACAATTCCAGTTTGTGTTGACACAGGTGTTCAGACTGATGATATTTGTGTTGATCATGTCCCAGTGCATGAGGTGCTTCGGGGCGACAAGCGCAGTTTTGTTAGCACACCTGTGAGGCGTTTTGTTGGAGCAGCAATGCGGATGCACAAAGCCAAGGATGGACATGTTCGTCAGTTGTGTGGCCCCGGCATTACTCATCTTTTGCAGGGTAGTGCAAAGCAGGTTCATGTTCAGAAACAAAGGGCTCCAGCAAAGGTGGACAAGAAGAAGGTGATGGCGCCTATGCCCAGGCGTGTGTGGAGAAGAAAGGCACCCACAACTGAACCAAGTCGAGCAGACCAAGAGGGGGGATGTGGAGTGGTAGGCACGTGAGAGTTGAAGATGGCGAAGACGCGTGATGCTTTTGTTGATATCACGCCACCCTTTCTAGCAGACCCTCATGCGCTGAGGACAACGTTTTTTGAAGGGGGGGAGGATGATACGGGCACGACGGAGGAGGTGAAGCCCAATTTCAGGACTCCACCAAGCTAGGCGTGTCATTGTTATTTTTAATAATTAGATTTTTAATAATTATGAGTTTTTTCTTGGTTTTGGGCCTGTCCAACCAAGTCAGGTCGAGGCCCATTAGGCTGGGCGCCTCACCCCTCCATATAAGGAGCTGGGGCGCATTAGGTTTAGGGAGTTCGGAATTTTAGTCTAAAACTATCGAGTTGTGTTTCTTCGGTGAAGCATCCCTCCGGGATCAGCGATGCCGTTTATCTAATAAAGATTGCTACGGAGGTTCTTGTGTTCATCAAGGATTATCGTGCTTTGGTTTGAGGCGTGGTGATCTTCATCACGTTGCTTGCTGGATTTGTTTCCTCATCTTCAGGTTACGTGGATTACTCCCGTGATTAGAAGTTTTTCTATTTGATTGTCTTGCGGTGAAAGATCGGGCAAAAACTATAGGATCATCATGTTGATCCTTATTATTTGTGTTTCTAGCCGGATGGGCCACTACTAAATGGCCGGCCATAGATTAGGATTAGTCTTATTTAATAACTAACCCAAAACAGGTATTGGTACTAAGTCTAGATGCTATGTAGAATATGACTTAGGGGCCCCTCCACTATTTAGACTAATTAACTAATCTGCTATACAAATGACCCTATGACACTTGGGCCCCGCTATGACCCTGTTGACTAGTCAACCTTGACTGGTCAACTGCTGACTAACCCCTGGCCCCACCTGTAATACGCTCTAGCTAGCGTAGCTTTAGGTGGCAAAACTAATTACTTTTTTCTTAATTTGAATTAATATATTTCAAAAAATTGTTTAGATCTTTGAAAAATCTTAGAAAATAATCTGTAACTCGGATGAAAAAGTTTTATACATGAAAGTTGCTCAGAAAAACGAGACAAATCTGAATAAGCGGCCCGTTTGTCCACCACGCATCCCTAGCATAGCTAACACGCAACTTTCTCCCTCTAATTCATCTGTGCGAAAACGCTAAACACCAGGGATATTTTCCCGGATGTTTCCCCCCTTCACCGGTATCACCTATATCTGCGTTAGATCACCCCTGGCACCGCGTATTACCTCGTTATGTTTTGTGATGCTTTGTTTGCTCCATATTTATTATTTCTTCCCACTCTTCTCTCCGGTAGACACCGAGACCGACGCTGCTACTACCCAGTACGACTACGGTGTTGACGACCCCTCTCTCTTGCCAGAGCAACCAGGCAAGCCCCCCTTTGATCACCAGATATCGCCTACTCTTCTCTATACTTCTTGCATTAGAGTAGTGTAGCATGTTACTGCTTTCCGTTATTCCTATCCTGATGCATAGCCTGTCCTTGCTACTACTGTTGTTACCATTACCTGCTATCCTACTGCTTAGTATAGGATGGCTAGTGTTCCATCAGTGGCCCTACACTCTTGTCCGTCTGCCATGCTATACTACTGGGCCGTGATCACTTCGGGAGGTGATCACGGGCATATACTATATACTTTACACAGTTACATTACCTATGATACTGTTCGGAGATGGGGGCTGAAGGGGCAGGTGGCTCCATCCCGGTAGAGGTGGGCCTGGGTTCCCGACGGCCCCCGACTGTTACTTTGAGGCGGAGCGACAGGGCAGGTTGAGACCACCTAGGAGAGAGGTGGGCCTGGCCCTGGTCGGCGTTCGCAGATACTTAACACGTTTAACGAGATCTTGGTATTTGATCTGAGTCTGGCTACTGGCCTATACGCACTAACCATCTACGCGGGGACAGTTATGGGCACTCGACGTCGTGGTATCAGCCGAAGCCTTCGTGACGTCAGCGACTGAGCGGCGCGCGCCGGATTGGACTGGAACGCCTGCTAGGCTAGGTCTGCTTCCGGCCGCCCTCGCAACGTGCAGGTGTGCAATGGGCGATGGGCCCAGACCCCTGCGCCATAGGATTTAGACCGGCGTGCTGACCTCTCTGTTGTGCCTAGGTAGGGCTGGACGTGTTGATCTTCCGAGGCCGGGCATGACCCAGGAAAGTGTGTCCGGCCAAATGGGATCGAGCGTGTTGGGTTATGTGGTGCACCCCTGCAGGGAAGTTAATCTATTCGAATAGCCGTGATCTTCGGTAACAGGACGACTTGGAGTTGTACCTTGACCTTATGACAACTAGAACCGGATACTTAATAAAACACACCCTTCCAAGTGCCAGATACAACCGGTGATCGCTCTCTCACAGGGCGACGAGGGGAGGATCATCGGTTAGGATTATGCTATGCGATGCTACTTGGTGAACTTACCGTCTACTCTCTTCTCCTGCTGCAAGATGGAGGTTGACCAGAAGCGTAGTCTACGAAAGGACTAGCTATCCCCCTCTTATTCCGGCATTCTGCAGTTCAGTCCACCGATATGGCCTTTACACATATACCCATGCATATGTAGTGTAGCTCCTTGCTTGCGAGTACTTTGGATGAGTACTCACGGTTGCTTCTCCCTCTTTTCCCTCTATCCCTTCTACCTGGTTGTCGCAACCAGATGTTGGAGCCCAGGATCCAGACGCCACCGTCGACGACGACTCCTACTACACCGGAGGTGCCTACTACTACGTGCTGCCCGCTGACAACGACCAGGAGTAGTTAGGAGGATCCCAGGCAGGAGGCATGCGCCTCTTCCGATTTGTATCCCAATTTGTGCTAGCCTTCTTAAGGCAACTTGTTTAACTTATGTCTGTACTCAGATATTGTTGCTTTCCCTGACTCGTCTATGATCGAGCTCTTGTATTCGAGCCCTCGAGGCCCCTGGCTTGTAATATGATACTTGTATGACTTATTTTATTTGTAGAGTTGTGTTGTGATATCTTCCCGTGAGTCCCTGATCCTGATCGTACACGTTTGCGTGTATGATTAGTGTACGATTGAATCGGAGGCGTCACACCTGTTTATCTCATGTTGCCATATGTTCATGTTGTTTCCGTGAGATCCATGCCTCTTTTGAGGATGATCAGTAAGGATGTTTTATTAACCTTGTATTGCTCTATCCATCCATGTCTTTGTTTGCAATTATGGAGCACCCTAGCTTGAGTCAATCGAGCTCTACTTTTGCTACTTTGTGAATCTGGGCAGATTGTCAACTTGTTTGCAATTTTGCCGGTGATGTTGTAGTTGACCCGTGCATGCTATGCCATTGTTCTTGCCATGTCTAGCTTGCATTTTGTGTGTTCTTGATAGATGTATGCTTGTCTTGCCATGACATGCTCCGTAGTGAGTGCATCGAGCTCGTTTACATGCCTACTTGAGTTATGTTTCAGCATGTGCCAGTTTTCACTAAGTCTGAAATCTGATTATGTGTTTGCTATGTTCACGTGCTTGTTAGTATATTTTCTGATCCCTTTTGGCTCAAGGTCACTAAGGGAATTATGTTAAGATATTTGAGTAGCTCCATGCCATGTTTTACTTTGCCATGTTCAGGTCCTATAGCATGTTGTTTTGTTACTCCGAAGAGTGCTACTTGGTCTGAAATTTCAGACAAGTGTTAATTTCACTAAGTCTGAGATCTGTTTGCCATATGCATTTTTGCCATGCTTGTTTGAACCTGTTAATGGATGAATTGGCCGTAGCTCAGTGCTAGACTTTTGTTAAGCATGTTGAATGCATCCCTGCCATGTATTTTGATGCCATGTTTGTGTGCTGCAGCATGTTCATTTCATTGCATTTAGATGGCTACTTGTTGTAAATCGTAGACCGGTGTCATATTTGAATCGCTTGCCATTTCCAAACCGTAACTCCGATTCCGGCGTTCTTTATATCATTTTCAAACGATTTAATCTCATCTTTCCAGTGGCAAACTTGGATTTCCATGTTGAGGCCAGGTTCATGCATTTCCTGTCATATCTTGCATATGCATCCCGCATCGCATCCCGCATAGCATATCATCATCGCATCATATTGTTTGAGCTTGCCCGTGGTTGATTGTGTCCTTGTTGCTTGTTTGTCTTGTTTGGGTAGAGCCGGGAGACGAGTTCGCTAACGAGGAGTCCGTTGAGTTTGCTTTCGAGGATCCAGGCAACTCTGACAACTTTGCAGGCAAGATGATCATACCCTCGAAATCACTACTATCTTTGCTATGCTAGTTTGCTCGCTCTTTTGCTATGCCAAAGCTACGATGCCTACCATTTGCCTGTCAGCCTCCCAAATTGCCATGTCAAACCTCTAACCCACCATGTCCTAGCAAACCGTTGATTGGCTATGTTACCGCTTTGCTCAGCCCCTCTTATAGCATTGCTAGTTGCAGGTGAAGATTGAAGATCGTTCCTTGTTGGAGCATTTATTTACTTGTTGCATCTATATACTTGGTAAAGGGTGGAAGGCTCGGCCTCTCGCCTAGTGTTTTGTTCCACTCTTGCCGCCCTAGTTTCCGTCATATCGGTGTTATGTTCCCGGATTTTGCGTTCCTTATGCGGTTGGGTTATAATGGGAACCCCTTGATAGTTCGCCTTGATTAAAGCTTTTCCAGCAATGCCCAACCTTGGTTTTACCATTTGCCACCTAGCCTCTTTTCCCTTGGGTTTCCGAAGCCCGAGGGTCATCTTATTTTAGCCCCCCTGGGCCAGTGCTCCTCTGAGTGTTGGTCCGAACTAGAGTCCTGTGCAGCGCCCCCTCGGGGAAACTCGAGGTTTGGTTTTAGTTGTATGGAAAGCTCATCTGAGTGTGCCCTGAGAACGAGATATGTGCAGCTCCTATCGGGATTTGTCGGCACATTCGGGCGGTGTTGCTGGTCTTGTTTTAACCTGTCGAAATGTCTTGAAGAACCGAGGTACCGAGTCTGATCGGAACGTCTCGGGAGGAGGTCTATTCCTTCGTTGACCGTGAGAGCTTGTCATGGGCTAAGTTGGGACTCCCCTGCAGGGATTTGAACTTTCGAAAGCTGTGCCCGCGGTTATGGGTAGATGGGAATTTGTTAATGTCCGGTTGTAGATAACTTGAACCTTAACTTAATTAAAATGAATCAATTGAGTATGTTACCGTGATGGCCTCTTCTCAGCGGAGTCCGGAAAGTGGACACGGTGTTGGAGTAATGTTTGCGCAGGTTGCTCTTTAGTTTCTCGCTCGCGTTTGCCTCCTCTTCTCGCTCTCTTTTGCGAATAAGTTAGCCACCACATATGCTAGTCGCTTGCTGCAGCTCCACATATACATTTACCTTGCCCTACCTTTTAAGCTTAAATAGTCTTGATCACGAGGGTGCGAGATTGCTGAGTCCCTGTGGCTCACAGATTACTATTACACCAGATGCAGGTCCAGGTGATTCCGCTCCAGGTGACGTGCTCGAGCTCAAGTGGGAGTTCGACGAGGACTCTCAACATTACTATGTTTCCTTTCCTGATGATCAGTAGTGGTGCCCAGTTGGGGGTGATCGGGACCATGTCGCTTGTTGGGTTGTCTTTCATTTTGGCGCCGTAGTCGGGCCATGAGTGTTTGGATGATGTATGTTATTTATGTACTTGATTGACGTGGCGAGTGTAAGCCAACCATGTTATCCCTTTTATTATCTATATTACATGGGATGTTTGTGATGATTACCTGACTTGCGACATATGCCTTCAATGCGATTATGCGTCTAAGTCGTGCCTCGACACGTGGGAGATATAGTCGCATCGAGGGTGTTACAAGTTGGTAATCAGAGCCTTCCCCGACCTTAGAAGCCACATTGCTTGATTGTTTTTAGCAGCAGAGTTGTGTCTAGAAAAATGTTTTGAGTCATTTAGGAATTATATATCGGAGAGTTTAGGGATTTTTTTTACTTCCCATTCTCCTCATCGCTCTGGTAAGGCATCCTGACGTAGAGTTTTGACTCTTCTCTTCTCAAATTTCAGTAAAAAAAAATTTAGGATCACGCGGGTATCTTGGAATCGTTCCGATGGTTTTATGATGAGAACATTGTCTTGGTGCCTCCTGTCAGGGGTTTAGTGGAAGTGTCCCGGGGAGTTGAGCTCTGAGGTGTTGTCATCATAATTTTATCGTTGCAATTCTGGAATACTTGAGTTTAGTACGCCGACATCGAAAATCTCTTTTATGCAGTTCGTTGGTGAGATAACCTCGACGCCACCCAGTACTGGGGCAGGAGTTCGGGAGTATCACCATAACTTGTATAACGGATGCTTTTCGAAGGTTGAGGTAGATGGTTTCCGAAGGTTTCTCGGTTATGTGTTGAAGGATGGATACAGCTGGATGTAGGATTTGCTAGATTTGGGTGAGATATTATGCTTCCCCTGTATCCCCAACACCTGATTGCATAACCGGAAAGGTTCGGGAGTTTCATAGGTGGGAATTCTCGTAGCTCTAGTTCTTCTTCCACGGATATTGGTTTGAGATTGGGATTTCTTACCGATTATTCGTTCTTGAGCCGTACCTTGTTGATTTATTTATCTACCTTAATTCTACGTGGCTTCGCAATTTATGGATGTGTGACCATTTCAAGATGAATGCATTCGTTCTTTTTGTTCGGATGTGAAGACCTTATGTTGCAATTTTCATTCCGTTGGATTCAGCTTCAATATTTTTCTATCAACGTGCTAATGGATGTCAACCTCTTCAGGATGGCTCCTGCAACGCGCACGACTCTGAATCCTAATCCGCCACCACCTCCACCTCCTCCGGAGGCATGGCAAGCTGTGATGGCCGCAACCAGTGCAAACACACAGTTGATCATGCAAATTCTCCAAGAGCGCAATCAAGGCAACCAGGGGAATCAAGGCAACAATCAGAATCACTTTGCTACACTGAACCAGTTCCTTGCTAATGGGCCAAAGATGTTCAGCAAATGTGTTGAGGCAACCGATGCTGACGATTGGCTTGTGGATCTGTGTAAGCATTTTGAGTGCAGTAACGTCAGGCCTGAAGATTTCGTCAAGTTCACTTCTTTCCAACTCAAAGATCAAGCTGCAGAATGGTTCCAGCAGTACAAGGATTCCAGAGGTGGACGTGTGATCACTTGGGATGAATTCCGTCAAGATTTCCGAGCTCATCACATCCCTCAAAGTGTGGTTGAAAGTAAGCGTGAGGAATTCCGCAACCTGAAGCAAGGCTCTTTGTCCGTCTATGACTACAACAAGTTGTTCCAGAAGCTCGCCCGCTTTGCCAAGCAGGACGTCCCTGATGAGAAGAGCATGATATACCAGTTCAGGGGTGGTCTCAGAGAAGAAATTCAGCTAGCTCTTGTTCTCTTTGAGCCCTTGAGGTACGATGAGTTCTACAACATGGCACTGAAGCAAGAGGCCGCTCAGTTGAAGTGTGATGCTTCCAAGAAGCGAGTCAGAGACACTACGCCTTCTTCCTCTACTCAAGTGGCCAAGCAGCAGAAGTATTGGCTTCCTCCTCCTCCGTTCCGTCAGCCGTATCAGCAGAAGAGCAAAGATGGCAGTGGTTCTTCCCACCCACCCAACCCTGGCTTTCAAAACAAGACTTCGTCTCAAGCTCCAAGATCGAGTGCTCCGTACCACCGTCCGCTTTCAGAGGTCACGTGCAACAAGTGCCAAGAAAAGGGTCACTATGCCAACAAGTGTCTCAACCAGAGGCGTCTTCCTCCTCCTCCTGTGAGATCGGCAAGTACAGCTGTGGTCAAGCATAACCCCAAGCACGCCAAGGTCAACTTGATGAACGCAGCTCAGGCAGAGGACTCGTCAGATGTGATCATGGGTAACCTTCCTGTTAATGATATTCCTGCAAAAGTTCTTTTTGACACTGGTGCATCGCATTGTTTCATTTCCAAACCTTTTGCATCGAAGAATGAGTGCGATTATCAGTATCTGCAAAATTCCTTGCAAATCGTGTCACCGGGCAAGCAAATGACAGCTAATTTCTCCGTCCCGGATATTACTATCACATTGGGCGACTACAAATTTCTGGCTTCTCCTATTGTTCTGGGCAACTCGGATATTGATCTTATTCTCGGAATGGATTGGCTTTCTAAGCACAAGGCACATCTTGATTGTGTAGCCAGGCAGATTCAATTGACTCATTCGTCTGAGGATGTAATTGTCTTTGCCGCTCGTGATGATACCATCCGTCTGTTTTCTCTCAATGAGAAGGGTGAACTAGATGCTATCTCGCAGATTCCAGTCGTTTGCGAATATCAAGACGTCTTTCCAGAAGAGCTCCCAGGAATGCCTCTGCACCGGCCAGTTGAATTCGTTATTGATCTTGAGCCTGGCACGGAACCAGTGTGCAAGCGTCCTTACAAGCTTGGACCTGAAGAGTTGAAGGAGCTGAAGAAACAACTCGATATTCAAGAAGGAATGGGTCTCATCCGGCCTAGTTCTTCTCCGTGGGGTTGTGGTGTTCTTTTTGTGAAGAAGAAGGATGGAACGGACCGACTTTGTGTTGATTACCGTCCATTGAACAAGAAGACCATCAAGAACAAATACCCACTTCCCAACATCAATGAGCTGTTCGAACAACTCAAAGGTGCCCAAGTATTCTCCAAGCTTGATCTCCGTATGGGTTATCATCAAATTCGAATCTGTGAGCAAGATATTCCCAAGACGGCTTTCAGGACAAGCTATGGTTCATATGAATACACTGTCATGTCTTTTGGCCTCGTCAACGCTCTTCCGACGTTCTCTCGCATGATGAACTTCATCTTCAACGCCTACACCAATGACTTCGTTTTGGTCTATCTCAACGACATTCTGGTTTTCTCGAAGAACAAGGAAGATCATGCCAAGCACTTGCGTTTGGTACTCGATAAGCTCAGAGAACATCAGTTCTACGCCAAGTTCTTCAAGTGCGAATTTTGGCTTGATGAGGGTCTTTATCTTGGTCATATCATCTCTGCCAAGGGCATTGCCGTGAATCCTGAGAAGGTGTCTCCAATTGTGAATTGGGAACCTCCTCAGAACGTGAAGAAACTCCGTAGCTTCTTCGGTCTCGCAAGCTATTGTCGTAGATTCGTTGAAAACTTTTCTAAGATCGCGAAGCCTCTCTCTAATCTTCTCCAGAAGCACGTCAAGTACGTTTGGTCTCCTGAGTGTGACATTGCTTTCAACACTTTGAAAGAGAAATTGATCACTGCTCCAGTTCTGACTCCGCCTGATGAATCCAAACCGTACGAGGTATTTTGTGATGCCTCTCTCCAAGGTCTTGGCGCAGTGTTGATGCAAGAGAAGAAAGTTGTTTCTTATACCTCTCGCCAGTTGAAGCCTAATGAGAAGAACTACCCCACTCATGATCTCGAGTTGGCGGCAGTTGTGCATGCTCTTTTGACTTGGAGACATCTCCTATTGGGAAGAAAAGTGGACATTTTCACTAATCACAAGAGTCTCAAGTACATCTTCACTCAGCCTAATCTCAACCTTAGGCAAACTCGATGGGTCGAAATGATTCAAGAGTATAATCCGAGTATTGAGTATACTCCAGGCAAGGCCAATGTGATTGCTGACGCTTTGAGCAGAAAGGCTTATTGCAACAGTCTGATTCTCAAGCCTTATCAACCCGAGCTTTGTGAAGCTTTCCGCAAACTTAATCTGCAAGTTGTTCCTCAAGGTTTCCTCGCCAACCTTCAAGTCTCTCCTACCTTGGAAGACCAGATTCGCCAAGCCCATCTTCTTGATGCTATGGTGAAAAAGGTGAAGATTGGGATTGCCAAGAGTCAACCCAAGTACAAGTGCTACCGCCTTGATGACAAGGACACTCTCTTCTTCGAGGATCGTATTGTTGTGCCCAAAGGTGACCTTCGTAAAGTGATCATGAACGAGGCTCACAATTCTCTCCTCTCCATCCACCCTGGGAGCACGAAGATGTATCAGGACCTTAAGCAGGCTTATTGGTGGACTCGAATGAAGCGCGAGATTGCTCAATTCGTGAATGAATGTGATGTCTGCAGAAGAGTGAAGGCAGAATACCAAAGACCAGCAGGTCTCCTCCAACCTCTTGCCATTTCAGAATGGAAGTTTGACCACATTGAGATGGACTTCGTGACTGGGTTTCCAAAGTCCAAGCGTGGCAATGATGCTATATTCATTGTCATCGACAAGCTCACCAAAGTGGCTCACTTTCTGCCTATTAAAGAGTCGATCACTGCAGCTCAATTGGCGGAACTCTATACCTCTCGAATTGTCTCTCTGCACGGTATTCTACAAGTGATATCTTCAGACCGTGGCAACATCTTTACCTCCAAGTTTTGGGATTCTTTTCAGAAGGCCATGGGCACGAACATCCGCTTCAGCACAGCTTTCCATCCTCAAACTAGCGGTCAAGTCGAGCGTGTCAACCAGATTCTTGAAGATATGCTCAGGGCTTGTGTGATCTCCTTCGGCATGAAGTGCGAGGATTGTCTTCCTTAT